>NW_028288994.1:0-206410 GCF_059628265.1 Tinamus guttatus | reverse complement strand
TGCTGCACTCTGTCCCTTCATGCAGGGCATTAATGAATAAACAGAGCAGGACTGGATCCCTGGGTACACCGCTAGCTACAGGCCTCCAGCTAGGCTCTGCGCCACTGATCACAACCCTAAAGCCTAGAACCAGCTGCTCAGGTGGAGGTGACGTCACAGGTGCAAACCCCACCACATCCCTGCTGCTGCCTGTGGCCTTCAGAGACAGCAGCTTCCTCAAACCCGTTCCCCACACAGGAACCACTGCTGCCCTCTCAGCTCCTCTCACCACAGAGACCCCCCACCCACCGCCCACGCCTGCCTGCCTGCTGCCGGCCAATCAGGCACTCACAAAGACATGACGTCACAGCGCCGTCCCGCCCAGCTCTCTGGCCCTGCCCTCCAGGGCAGCAATGGCCTCCCCAGCCCTTCCCCGCCAGGAGCCCAGCCCGGGCTCAGCAGCTGCTCCGCGGAGATGATCTCAGCAGCGCAGAGCCCCGCAGGGCCCGGCTGCTGCCCAATGAGGCGCTGCGGGAGCGGTGACCTCACAGTCACCAGGCAGAGCCAGCCCTGCTGCTGCCCAATCAGCTCTGCCCGCAGCGGGGACCTCCCAAGCAGCAGCCACGCCCTCTCCCTGCAGCTGGCCTATCAGGGGCTGCGGCAGCAGTGACCTCATCATGCCCAGCGCAGCCATTGGCTGTGGGCTGCCATGGCAACACTGCAGCCTCCTGCCCTGCCGGCAGCTCCACCCTCCCCTGCCGTGGGCGGCGCCATCTCGCGGGGGCCGCGCGGGGCGTCGTGGGGCTGAGGGCAGCCGGGCCCCATGTGCGGGACAGGTCGGGGCCCTGGGGTGCATTGGTTGCCCTGGCGGGGCTGAGCTCTGCTGCAGGGGCCCCTCGGGGCTCCCGGCTGTGCTGGGGGCTGTGCGGGGCCGGGGCCGGGGCAGGGAGGGGAGCCCAGCTTGATGCTGTCGGTGCTGGGGGTGCTGGTGTGGGGGCCTGGGGAGCTGTGTGAGCTGCTGTGTTGGGCTCAGCCAGCACTGCCCACCCTGGCGTGGGGGAGAAGAGGGGCAGCCAGTGCCAGAGAAACCTGCCCTGGATTCTCTCCTTCTGCCCCCAGCACCCACACAAGGGTTGGAGCTGCCCCACGGGAGCCTTGGGGCTCGGGAAGGCCCCAGCCCCAGGAGTCCTGGCTGCCACATTGTCCCCTGAGCAAGGTGGGACCCTCAGGCAGGATCTTGCAGCAACCTCCAGCCCTGAACAGCTACTGCCGCAGCCCGGATCCACAGGGGTCTTTGCAGTGACAGTTTCTATGTGGCCCCTCAGGAAGGAGCTCCTGAAGCTGGGAGCCCTGGTGGAGAGCAGCAGGATCACTGGGAACAAGAACTGAGGTCCAGGCTGCGGGTGTTGATCCAGCACCCCCATCTCACTCATCAGTCCCCATCTTATTTGACTCAATCAGCAGTTTGTGAGATGACCAGCTCCCTGCTCCGCAGCTGATGAAGTTGGCAAATATCCCTGCAACATCCCTTCGTGCTCTTCCTCATCTCTGCAGAGTCCTGGGGACCATCTTAAAGAAGAGAACCCCCATCTCCCTGGAGTCCTGCCAGAGATGTAGCTTTCCAAGTCACTGCCAAAGGAAGGACTTCTTTGGGTTGCTTTTTCAGTCTGTGGCAGCTCATCAGTGATGCTGTGAGCCCAGCTCTACATGCCCAGAGTCTTGGCCCATTCTCTCCCCTGGCTCCTGTGCATCTACCTAAATCTCCCACTCCCACATGTCTTGTTTAAAGTGACAATTTCTAACATCCCCTTTAGGGCACTATCTGGACACATTGTGACTCCTCCTGATACTCTGTTCACTCGGAGACCCAGCAGCTGGATTGCCCTTTACAGAGGTTAAAGCTTGCTCTGTCTTTCTGCAGTCTGCCCCATTAGCCAAGTCCTTACTATATGTACGGATTGTATGGACTAAGCATACATTCAAAGAGTGTCATTATTTTCTATGAAACTATACTCTGCTTTATATTTCTGTTTCTTTGTAACTAAAAGAAGATCCCCCCGTGGCTGTTGGCAGCCAGTTGTCTAAGTAAAGCAGGTGGGAATTGGGGCAGGTGAGCTATAACATAGAGCGCAGAGTTAGGTGGACTAAAGCTAGCTTTCAACACGAGTGATTTAAATTCCCGAGAGGCTGATGAGGAAATGGCAGGGCTGGGGAGGTGGGGAGGAAGACTCTGCATACAGTGCCTCATCTCTGGGACACTGCTTTTCCTACATGTGCTGCCTTCATTAGGAGTTACTCTGGATGGCTATGAATTGGATGATGTGCTGTCACCTATTCTTTAGAATAATAATAGAAAACTTTAAAAAGATGAAATACTTGTATATAATTGTTGTCTTCATCTTTCAGCTACACGTCCCAAATCTCTCCAATTAGCCATGGACACTTGAAGGAAATAGCAGAGAGAGTCCTGGTTTATCAGGGCTTTTTGCTTTTTAATGAGCTCCATGCAGTACTTGGAGCTGAGTCCATGAATTGCAGCTATTGAAAGGAGATTGAAGAAATCCATGAAGAAGTCAAAGTCAGAAGGAAACCCTAAAGTTTTGTAGAGCATTAATGGATCCCACTGAGGCCATTAACTACAACAACTCACTAGGGGCTGATTAAAGGTTAAAAATATAATCATTGGTAATAGTTAGGTAAAGAAAATACTCAGGTGACCCTGATGCTGAATACACCCTTGATATGTTTTGTCAACACACATTGGCCAAGCACAGGCAGAGAAACCCTGGAAAGGGAGATCCTTTCACCATGTGTTGCCCACATCCTCCCTGGCATCAGTGTTTGGGTGAGGGTCTGCAATGCTGAGTGCAGGACAAACACACAACACCTCCCAGGGTCCCTAGAAGGATAAAGGGGGCAAAGAAGTCCTGATGATTCCTGGTAGGCCTCGGTGACAGACACAACAGCCATAGTCAAGAGGATAAAGACCTCCATTCTGTTGGGGCCTTGGCAGTGCCCTTGGCCATCTCTACCACAGGTCATCCTAGACCTACTCCTGTGTCCCTGCAGACTATGGACACCCAATCTGCTTCCCCAGCAAGTTCTCACAAGAGATTCTCCTTCCCTTCATGGCTTTTCCATCCTCTGTGGCTGTTTCTTGAAACACAAAGCCATGGGTGGTGACAGACTCGCTCTGAGTGCCCTGTAGCACCACTGCTCCACCCTTCAAGTGATATTTCTTCATCCTATTGCCCACTCTGAGCTTCCCAAACTGTATTTTCGTCCTGTTTCCTCTTTTCATGCTGCTTTCCACTAGCAAGGAAATCTCTTGGCAGCCCCACAATGTGGGGACGAATATAAGCTGGTGTGTCACGACAGAGTGCAACATGAGGAACTCAAGTGTCAGGGCCTGAACGACAGGCCCGAGTCGGGGTTGACTTAGAGATGAATATGGCGCTGCCTTTGCAGTACACAACACTCGCCTGTAAAATGGCTCATGCCAGCTTGCACAGAGGCTTATTAAACTGTAGCTTTTTTAAGCTCTCGTGCGGCTGTTTTTGACCTTGAAGGGAACCCTCCCATCTGAGGCCTGGGCTCTGACCAGATCCCCATCCCACATGATAGGGAAAGTATGCCACATCAGATGTTACCACTCACAAACAAAATGCAAGTTATCATGATTTGCTGATTTGGCTCTATAAAAGATGGACACTCTTGACGCGATTTTGGAGACCTCATGGGTGGATGCACCACGTAAGACCTCCCAGTTGCCGGGAAGGTTCTCCAAATCCTCGCCGCAACAGGGACTCCCCAGCGACTGCGGATCTGGATGATGATGACATATTTAGGCAATTGGCGATGTATCTTTTAATCACTATTCTCTTTCTTGTATAGGAATGGTTAGGTGCATTACCTTGCTTATTTTGTCTGTTGCTAAAAACCGAACATGTAGTAAGCTTATTTTGTTAAATGTATTATTCTGTACTGCCTTAATATTAATAGTGAAATAAGACCATTCTTTCCAGTGGTGTCTGGTTCTTTCTGTCACCCCATCTGCCGCAGTCAGTTGGCAAAACACCATGTTCTTTGCAGATGCCCATTGCGGCTCTCAGGATGCAGGGTTGGTCTCTGATTTTCAGCCTTGCAGGCCACAGTATTTCTGATGGCAGCTGTACTTCTGGTCTGGTGCTCCTTCCTGCAATTGGTCACCTTCAAATCAACATCAGTTGGAGGGGGCCACAAGTGTTTCCAGCGAGCTCTGAAGAGGTAACCAGGGTCACAAGTTGCACCTGGAGTTCTCTCAGGCAGCAGTTGCCTGCTCCAGGGTAGTGAGCAGGCAAGTGTTAGTGTACTCTTCATTTGGTAAATGGGTGTCCTGGTTTTCATGCAATGTTTGTTTGTCGGATCACAAATTCCTCCTTCCTGGATCCTGTGGTGTATAGGAAGAAGGAAAACTCCAGAGCTCCATGGTTTCTGTCCTTTCTTTTGTCCAAACCTGATTTCTGGGTTCTAAATAGCAGTCAGCAGGTGGCCAGAAGGTATGGATCTTGTCACCTCGGGTCCTGCATTTGAGTCCATTCACTTAAAATGCAGTGGGCATTGGTGGCAAGTAAAACTGTCTTTTCTTTTGCCAGGGTCAAGGAGGACAAAGAGCAGGACCAGTCCTTGTGGTTTTGTTCTGATTGCAGGTCAGGATTGTTCAGTGTCTCATGGCTCAACTGTGCTTTAATAATATCCATGAGCTGCTGTAGGTTCAGACAAGCCCTGGAAGCAGCAGTCCTCTTCCCCTGTGACCCTCTTTATCCTGCTGGGGCTAATTTTCAGCCAGAAATCCCTCTCAGCACACACCACCCATCCTGTGAAAGGCAGGAGTGCAGGACTGTAGAGGACGGGCCACATGCTGTGTGTGACAGCATGGCTTTCCATCCCATGGGTGACTGTGACACCACGCACTAATCTCCCCTCCTGACCACCTTCCAAGGGGAAAAAGAGCTCAGTTCCAGTGCTGAGCTGTGCCGGTGCTCTTCTTTCTCATTGTGCTCCTTTGCATGCCCCAAGCCCCCAGCCCTTATGGCCCTGAGTAGTGTGTGTTGCAAGCAGGATGCAAGTTATTGCCTGATGACTTTTAAAAGAAGGGAAAGATGCCTCTTCTCTTGCTGCTCTCCAAGAAAAAGCAG
The DNA here is from genome assembly GCF_059628265.1 of Tinamus guttatus. Lineage (NCBI taxonomy): Eukaryota > Metazoa > Chordata > Aves > Tinamiformes > Tinamidae > Tinamus > Tinamus guttatus. Next base: position 201,254 of record NW_028288994.1, on the reverse strand, counting down.
CCCAGCCTGAACCAGGCAATGCCTGTAACAAGACCAAGCAAGGTAGAGCAAGGTCCTTCCTTGCACTCAGCTTCTTCTATTCCCAGTTGTCACTTTGACCATGCAGGTCGCAGGAGAAGTTGTCTGAGGTGTGAAAAACAGGAATAACAGCAGAGGAGAAACTGCCACTTGTGCACTTTGAGATATGATCATGACACATGCAATGGTGCAGCGTGACAAACAGAGAAGGGGTAAAGGGAAGCAAGCTGACCATCAGGAGGCATGAAAGTAGTGCCAGATGCAGTGCCATAAATGCAGCATTCCAATGTGAGCCCCTTTTTGCATCTCTCAGGCGGTGCTCGGAGAGTCTCTGATGTGTGAAGGTTGCTTGCCAAGGGCCAGAGGTACAAGCAGTGTAACTGGAGGGACTCGATTTCTTCTATTTCATGGAGCTCTGTCAGATGTGGGCACTGATCAGTGCAAGAGAGTCCCCTCAGAGCCCATGGTTTTGTGGGTGTCCAGTTTGCTGAAGTGAGCCCTACTCAGATCCTGCTCCAGCAAGGGAAAGTCTTCCTTTCTCCATTTCTCCATGGTCTCCAGGGCCTCGGATTCCTGAGGGTCACTCTTAGCACTAAAGCCTGAGGCAAAGGTAGCATTTTCTGTGTCCTCTATCACCAGGACCCTTGGCCCATTTAGCAGCAGGCCCATATTTTCCCTAGTCCGCCTTTTGTTCCTGCTGTATTGTTGTATTGTATTTTAAATAATTACTTATTATTATTTTATCAGGAAGAGAAGAGTAAAAATTCATAAAGAAATAAATGAAGAGCACATGTTTCATGCCAAGTACATGGGAATGACAAGTGACTGCACACAGGACAGTTTTTGGCACTGACATTGTACCCATTGGGGAAGTTTCCTCAGTGCCTCCTTGAGCTCCTTGTTCCTCATGCTGTAGACAAGGGGGTTCAGTGCTGGAGGCACCACTGAGTACAGAATGGCCAGTACAGAGAGATCCAGAGCTGGGAAGAGTATGGAGCGGGGAGGGGAGGAAATAAAGTGGCTAAGGGTGACATTTCAGTGCTCCTGTGACCGGGGGTAGGAGTCAGACCCAACCAAAAGGGTATCACGACCTCTAATTCCTCCGGGGGACTGCAGGTGACTGCACAGTCCAGGGCACCTGGACTGCAGAGCATTTCCAAGGGTGCTCGTTGTGTCCAGTTGTGCCTATACATCCTGCCCCTGGTATTTGATAGATGGTGACCCAGAGGGCTCTCCGTTCTCCCTTCTTCCTAACAGTTGAGTCCTCACTGCCTCTCCTGAGACTGCAGAGTCCTCTTTTACCTGTGAATATCCAGTGCTTTACCTCTAAGAAACCCCATCTTTGAGGACCTCTCCCTTTATGAGGCTCTACTCACAGTCCATCCCAGGCATATGCAGTCCCAGGAGGATCCCTGTGCTCTCCTGACACCGCCAGCTTCCCCTCCATGAGAACAGCCATCTGACACTGTGCCTTAATACGTAGGAGAGCTGTGCATGTGTAAATCCATGACCATTCAGCGTCTCCACTACCCTTGGACTCTGATAGGTGAATTCTCAAACCAGCCCTTGGTCTCTGAAAGATCATTACACGATTCTGAGCTCTGTGTTGCTGAACCCATGGAGAATCCAGTGCAGCAGGCCCTTGAGGGGTGCAAGTCCTTGGGCCTATCCTTGACACCAGCTTTGGAGGAAAAGTCCAGCTTTCACACACTGTACTGATAGAAATTACTTTATTACAGAGATACGGTTAGGGAGCCAGTCCTTGTCCAGCGTTCAGCACAATTTAGGGTATCAGGTGAGACAGAGCAGACACTGCAAAAAGGGGAATGAATACAAGTAGTTGTGTAGCAACACGATAACAATTATTATCACTAATAAAAGTCATAATAAAAATAACATGAAGAAACAATGCTCAATCCAGTTACGGGATACAGAAAGAGTCATTTGTAGAGAGATGTGGAAAAATTACCACGGCTTAAAAAGGTCCATGAAATCACTTTCCTAATGGCATCCTTGAGCTCCTTGTTCCTCATGCTGTAGATGAGGGGGTTCACTGCTGGAGGCACCACTGAGTACAGAACAGCCAGCACCAGATCCAGAGATGAGGAGGAAATGGAGGGGGGCTTCAGGTTGGCAAACACTGCAGTGCTGAGAAACAGGGAGACCACGGCCAGGTGTGGGAGGCACATGGAAAAGGCTTTGTGCCGGCCCTGCTCTGAGGGGATCCTCAGCACAGCCGCAAAGATCTGCATGTAGGACACCACAATGAAAGTGAAACACCCAAAGACTAAACAGGCACTAACCCCAAGAAGCCCAACTTCATTGAGGTAGGAGTGTGAGCAGGACAGCTTGAGGATCTGGGGGATCTCACAGAAGAACTGCTCCACCACATTGCCTTGGCAGAGAGGTAGGGAAAATGTGTTCCCGGTGTGCAGGGGGCCATAGAGAAAACTAGTGGCCCAGGCAGCTGCTGCCATTCTGACACAAGCTCTGCTGCCCAGCAGGGTCCCGTAGTGCAGGGGTCTGCAGATGGCAACGTAGCGGTCATATGCCATGACAGTGAGGAGACAATACTCTGCTGACATGAAAATAGTAAAACTTAGGACCTGTCCAACACATCCCAAGTAGGAAATGGCTCTGGTGTCCATCAGGGAATTGTGCATGGATTTGGGGATAGTTGTGGAGATGCAGCCAATGTCAAGGAGGGAGAGGTTGAGGAGGAAGAAGTACATGGGGGTGTGGAGGCGGTGGTCGCAGGCTACGGCTGTGATGATGAGTCCATTGGCCAGGAGGGCAGCCAGGTAGATGCCCAGGAAGAGCGAGAAGTGCAAGAGCTGCAGCTCCCGTGTGTCTGAGAATGGCAGGAGCAGGAATTCTTTGAGGGAGCTGCTGTTGGACATTTCCTCCCCATACATATGGGGGACTCACCAAGGAAAAAACAGACAGAGACAAGTTAGGAGACACTCTTAAAAGGAAAATAAACAAATTAATGATGTTATCTTATCTATTTGTCTCATTCCCAGATCTCTGAGGCTCATGCCTCTTCTAGCTAGAAAATGATGTTACTCTAAAAAGAGAGCAGCCCCTGCTGAGAGCAGAGTCTGATTTCAGAGTGCCCATCTCTGACCTTCTCACCCTTTCTACATGCACCTGAGGGAGGTCTCCACACTTGCCTTCTAGCAAACAACACACAAGAGCCTTTCCTGCTGCCCATTTACAGCCTCCCACTGTCACTCCCATACTATCAGTATTTCCATAAGTTCCCCGTGGGTCGCTGAGATACCAGATATGCCATGAGACAGCAGAGGCTTTCTGGAAGGCAGGTGGCAGCCTGCAGGACACCCCAGGGTAACAGCCAAATGATTGTCAGGATTTAAGAAGGACTTTCCTTAAGGGATAGTCAACTCATTTCCCTGTACTGCATTTCCCGGAGCTCCACAGGACAGAATGGGGCTGTGGAGACCTCACTCCCTTGGAAATCCTTCTTTTCCACTACTTGTAGCTTTGGTGCCTGAACTGCAGCTGAATACTCCCAACCACAGGAGAAGCAGAGAGCAAGAACAGGAGCAGCATGGACAAGAGAAGGATTAAGGAGCAACACCATGACCCTGTTGCCAAGGGAGGCAAGGAGAGGGACAGAAAGGCATTCCGGAAAACCTTCACTTCAGCTGCAGGGTATGGCACCTTGCAGAGGGGGACATTGCAGCACTGCCCCTCTCAGCCCTTTGGTGGGGAGACACTGAAGAGATGCCCCTCTCCTCTGCCACAGCTCTGGCTGCAGAGTTCAGCCAGAGTCCCATGCCCTGCACTTCCTTGTCCTTCCCTGCCCATCTCTGCTGCCTGGAGCTGTCCTTGCTGGCAGCTCTTTCTCTGTCCCAGTGTCTTGTCCCTGTCACTGCTCAAAGATCCCACGTCACCCTCTGGGTGCTCAGTTCTGCCCTACAGAAACCTCTGGAAATGTCCAGGGGCAGCTCTGTGGTTGCAGGTTGGAATGGAGCAGGTCATATAAAGTCCTAGGATGCTGCAAAGAAGATGCTGATGCTGCCTCTAGACTAAAGTGGGGATGAAGCAGCTCACTGATCTTTCTCACAGACCTATTAATCTCTCAGAGTGAAGGCTTACGACTCCCAGCTCATTGCCAAAACAGAAAACTTGTTCCTTCATTCTCCCTATCAAAATTAGGAAAGTGAAAGTGCAGAGACTCAAAGGAAAGCTCCTTCTCCTTCAAGAAGCTCTTCTCTTGCTTTTCCTCTTGAAAAGACCCCTCAGACATGTCCTGCGCATGTGCTGGAGCTGTGAGCAGAACCTGACCCCTGCAGCACCTCTCAAAGGCAGAAAGAACCTGCCCTGTCAGGGATCTCTTCCCACCCAAAGCTTCTCCCCACAGCACCACAGTGAGCTCCCTGGAGAGGCTGTGTGCTGACCCTCACAGGTGGCAGTCACTGCCCTGGGCAAGCAGCACCATGAGGTACAGGGACACTGCTCTGAATCACAGCCCCACGCAGACCTTGGTGCACTCCCTGCCTTCGCAGCCCTACAGCCCTGTGTTCAAATACTGAGAAGCATACCCTGATCCTCTAACCATGTGTCAGGGAATCCCTGCTCTGAAGCATCTCCTCCTGCTGCTATGTCCTGTTTACTCCAAGAGAGAGACCATTAAAAATCCTATGAGCCATGGTTTGGTTGGGATGCAGACACCCCCTCCAGGAACCTCAGCAGCATTGCCCTGCAGACAGAGACTCACTGTTTCAAGGGCTGTGAAGATTTCTCCCACAATGAGCTCTGCTTTGTGCTCCCATTCCACACTGCCGTTCACTGAAGTCACTTCCAACACTACTCATCCTTCAGGGTGGTGGTGAAGACGCTGAGCCCTTGTTTAAACACATCTGCAGCATTTCCATTTCCACTATGCAGACAAAAGTCCTCTGGAAAAGTCGACTCTCAAAATGTCCTCATGATGAGCTCCAGCTATGGGTGGCCCTGACCTTTCAGCCTTTCAGCAGGAGAATGAACCTGCCCTGCTGGAGGTTCTCCTCTCACTCAGAGCTTCTCCCCACAGCCCAGTGGGGAGCTCCCCGGGCAGGCTGAGCGCTGACCCTTGCAGGTGGCAAGGCTCACTGTCCAGGGAACAGCACAGCCCTGGACACAGGGACACTGCTCTGAATTACAGCACTGGGCAGACCTGGGCGCAGACCCTGGCTTCACACCACTGCAGCCACCCCTGGCAGAAGAGAGCAGGATGCCCTGTCCCACTGTTGGGGTGACAGGAATGCTGCTCGGAAGCATCCCCCCCTGCTCTGCACAGCAGAAGGCAGGAGAGCGAGCTGTAAAAATCCCATCAGTAGTGGCCTGGAATGGGCTCGGAAGTCCCCTCCAGGAACCTCAGTAACATTGCCCTGCAGACAGGGACCCACCGTGACAAGGGCTGTGAACGTTGCTCCCACAACAGCTCTGCTCTGTCCTCCCACTCCACACTGCCGTTCCCCTCTCGCTGCCTTCTCTCCTCTGCTGTCCGCAGCAGCAGGCAGTGCCCGCAGCCCTGCTGCTCTTGGCACAGGAGCTGCTCCTGCACTCGGCTGTCTCTGGGCAGTGCTGCCAGGCTGCCACGAGCTGCCTCCGTCCCAGGAGCCTGGCCCTGCTCAGGAGCAGAGGAACAGCTGAACTCACCAATTTCTCTGTCCCTTGTGCTCCCTCCTTCTGGGAAATGTTTGCTGCAATCAACTAAAATAATCACCTCCTTTCTTTAAAGAGTGCAGTGAAATGGATGCCAACATTACAAATTCTTTCATAAGACAATGACTATGAAATTTGGAAATGTCCCACTGTGGAAGCCCCAAATCACATCTCTTAGCTTGGCAGGACACTGAGACCGGGACAAGAACGGAGTTCATTTAACCACGTTTTAGGTATTGGTTCAGATGAGTCAATCTGGGCATCTTATGCTGATTTAGAAACCCATGGACTGCAGGATTCAGTTCCTTTCCCAAAACTGCACAAACATGGAGGTCACAAGATTCCCCTTGCCCAAACTGAGGTTGAACAACACCAATGTCTGCATGGGAGCTTGCTGTCTAAGCACCTGCTGTTACCACCTCAGCTGGACACTGGGAGTCAGTTGCCTGGTGACACTTGGACAGAAGTGCTCCAAGGCATGAGTTAGTGTCTATTGCTGTGATGGAACAAGTGTGGTACCCAAATTCTTTTAGAGCATCAGATGTGGACCAGATACAGAACTTCCTTGGTTATCTGAAATGGCACTAGGTGCCCACTACTGGTAGAGCACCACTCACAGTGAAGCTGGGACACATGGAGATGTTGAGAGTGCAAATTGCTAATGTAATTCAGTGTAGGCACCTGATTCAGAGATATTGAAGTAGGGCTATGTCACATGCTCAGTTTCTAGCACAACTGCAAAGGCAGGATCTATAGGAAAACTTTGCCTTTTTGGATGGACGGAGATCCTAGGTTTTGTCAGGTTTTCCTGTCTGAGATTAGACAATTGAATTCTACCATTGCCTTTAGGGAAACTCCAAACAGTCTGCATTCAGGCATCCTCCTTGGTGGCCTCCGACAGTGAGTACCCTCATCTACAGCATGAGGAACAAGGAACTCCAACCATGTTAAAGCCAGGCTTCTTCTCCCTTCTCCAACAGAGAGAGGGGGAATGTCAGAGCCCACTGCTCGAGCTCCCTAGGATGCCCCCTGTGCCATGAGGAGAGTTTCCCCTTGCAGTGCTTCTTCTAGCACTGACATCTGGGAAGCTCAGGGGCACAGAGCCAGGCTCTGTGTTGCAGTTCAAATGGCTGCAGCGACCTGGTTCAGGGACGGCACGGCGACCACCCCCAAGCCACTCGGGCTATCAGCTAGTTGACAGCAATGTGGTGGACGGCAAATGGCCTTTATTGATGGGTAACAAGGTGTTATATAGCTAGGTTTACAACGTCACATCCGTCTGCTTACACCATAGACTAAACACTATTGGCTATTAGGGGCCCTATCTTTCCGGACAGCACGATATCTTCCGGCCGCTGTTCCCTAACTATCTGCAACAGCTCTGAGGAGTACAGAGGAGGTGAGATTGCAGTTCATGTTAGGAGAGTCATTAGGAGAGCTCAGCTCCCTTGTATACAGTCAGGGTGTCATCTCCCACCCCTCTCCTGCAAGGGTGACTGCCAGGTGTCATCGTGGCCTTGTCCCTTCTCCCTACAGAGCTCCAGCACTACAAGTGGAGGGACAGTGGAGGGGAGGGGACTCAGGCAGCAGCTTGTGGGGACAGACCCCATGCTTGACAGTATCATCCCCACAGCATCACAGCAGGCATTTCCCCACTGCAGCTTTCCCGTGAGGGCTGCAGCTTTCCTGGAGACATGCCCCAACAGAGCAGTAGGACTTTCTCTTTTTAGAGTTGTTCTCTTCCTTTCCATGCTGTGCTTCTGTGCTGTACTGTGTGAATATGGCCCAGAAGTTCTCATAACCTGATGGTGAAAGTGTTGTGTTTCCAAGTGCTTGTGTCCTGGAAGCACCGGCAGGAGCAGGCACTAGGCAACCTTATGCCAGTCCTGGCCTCCAGAATAACATTTCCTATAATAAAAGCAGATCACCTCTGTGATGTGCCTGAAGTCTGGCACTTCTTCAGAAGATGGATTCAAAAGTGTGTCCAAGGGCATGGAACATGGAAAGAGCCTGCTCTTCTGCTTATAAATGCCATGGGCCTTCCCCATGCCCTAGTGCCCACTCAAACACATCTCCTGCCATTGCAAAGCCCTTGGGGTCACAGAATCAGCTCCAGCTCCTTCCAGGGCTCTTCTTCCGGTACTTCCTCAAATGACATGCTTGGGAGGAACACACGCATTTACCTGCTATAGAAAATGTTCATTTCTCTACCAGATATTTGATAACTCATCTTCAAAGGCTGAAGATCATTTTCCATCACTATCCTCCATCTTCTCCACTATAGTGGCTATTTGCTCAGCTACTACACAGCTAAGCAAAAGGCCGTTCAGTTTGTCACGTCTACTCCCATGGTTTCTCGGCTATCAGGCCTTGCTCGCTAGACCAGGGCCTATGCAGTGTCAGGGTTAAGAGATTGGCCACTTCAGCGTCTTCTCCCATATCCTCACGTTTTTTGTTTTGCACTTGCACTGGCAGTACTTGCTTCAGAGCGCGTTTAACGACGGATTGCATTAACAAGCATGGAACACAAAGCATAATCCCGAAAAGGATGAAGAATAGCATTACAGCAAAAACTAACAGTCGTTTTAGCCAAGGGCCCAAATCAGGGAAGGGTCCCTCAAAGGGATTCCACCCGTCCATTATTCTGAGCCTTTTCCTTAGCTGTTGCAGCTCTTGGATGCTTTTGTGGATCGACTTTGAGTGATCAGATAGGTTCATGCAGCACAGGCCGTCAAAATCCTCACACCCATGTCCTTGAGCTAAAAGCAGAAAGTCGATAGCTGCCCTGTTTTGCAAAGTGGGACGGAGTCCACGTCCCTTAATAGGCTGGAAAGAGCCAGCGATGCTGCGTTGCTTTGTTTAGCAAGCCAGCATCCAAGCTTAGCGAGGTAATTATAAGCAGCCACAGCGGCAACACCTGACGCAAAAACAGATGCAGCGATTATTTCACCAGGGTTCCAGAATGTTACTTTGTCACTACACTGGTCATTAAATGCATGTGCCAATATCTTTGGCCTGTAGTAGTGATGCATCTTTGTATGATTTAATATCATGGGTATGTTTGGCGTCAGGAGCGTCAAGCACCCCGGACTACAAGGCCCTCCATGCAAGTGGGAGGGGAGAGTACCCCATGCTCTATCGCCGCAGATTAGAAACACCCCAGGTGGTAAGGCTATCTGGGTGTTAGTTGATGCCGATGCATTTTCACTTGTATGATTACACTAGATAGTGTTGTTTTGATAGGCAGGCAGCAACAAATTAACATTCTGGACTTGAGACTGTTTTTTTACCAGAATAGTTGAAATATAGGAATCCGTTCACAAGGACCCTAGCAGACTGATCTCCTGGGGTTCCAGAGGACTTGGGGTAAGGTGCACCCTGCCATGCAGGGTGGCATGACCAGTCTGGCAGGCATGCTCATCAGTTAGCTGTATTCAGCTGTAAGTCAACTCTTACCTGTGTGTTCAGGCCCTAGCACTACAATCGGTCCTTCGACTTACAGGTGAATCACGGCTGTTCTACGAGTGTGGCATATATTGTTGGTGGATCCATTTCTTCAGATGCGACTGCCACCCACATTGCTTGTATTGCACTCTTAATTCATTGTCCACCACAAGGAACTAAACAAGGAATAACAATCATAAGGAGGATAATTGGGAGTCCAACAGTCTAAACCCAAAGTTAAAGCCCATTCACAAAAGTTGGCTTTTCAGACCAAGTGTCATGGATAATATCATTTTCTGAAGGAGCCGTGGTGGTAAATAGCTAGATTGAGCTGAGCAGGTTCTGCAAGACAAAATCCTATACCATGGCTAAGCATTCAACAAGGCACTTTGTGTGAATTTTTTTTACCATCTAGTTATTCCCGCAAATAACATTTCATTGTGGAGACGTTCCCATTTTCTTGTCTGGGTTTCATGAGCAAGATGGTGTTAAATTCCTTTTCCATTTCCTTCTAAAGACATGCTCCTTGGCTTTCCTTAGGCCTTTTCTGCTCTGCTTAAGGAGTCTTAAATCACACGAGAGCAGCATCTTCTCATGATGTTTTGGGGGTGAGATGTTCAATCACCAGTTACTTATGCTAACTGTCACTTATGTCAACAGCAGGCCGCTTGGCCTACTCTCACCTCCTAGATGGCCCTCAGAGACAGAGGTGGCCATCACTCACATCAAGGTCTGGCATGGCATGTGTCCCCACCGCTCAACGCTTAATGGGTTGCAGCCAACAGCAGAGCTCGAGGTTCTCCTTGGTGGCAAACACAGAGGCCAACCCAGTCTTGCCCTTGACTATGGTAGGAGGCGCTTAGCCAGAACCAGGCTCTTCAGATGGTCATCAAGGTAGTGTCTTACCTGCCTCATCCAGTAGCAAGTTGCTATCATGATGCAGAGTTATGAGGATCTTTTTAGCCTCTGCCTTAGTACTTTCTAACAGCTGTTGTAACTTTGCATGCTCTAATCTCTTTTACAAGCAACAAATCCATACTGATTGGGGTGGGGTTTATGCCATGATATAGGGTATAGTTTCTAATTAACAATTGACTGGTAAACACAGGTGGCTTATACACAAAATCTCAGCTTCTAATAACAACTACATTGCAGGCATGCATATTAGAGTCAATAAACATGGTCTGGTTATAAGTTTTATTAGTTAGCACATATATACATTGTTCTAACACACACACATCCTTTCCCTACATAAACTAACGTGGTTTTATTATTACTCTGCGGATTGATCACAAAATGGCACACACCCTTAAGGGCATCATCTTTGCATACGAACCAGAGTCCCCATTCTAACATGCAGGCTTCTAGATCTACCGATTGCCATTTTTTAATTGACACCCTTGCCCACATCAGGTGGTCGGGGGCAGGTAGAGCACAGATTCATTGGTGTTAATTCGCAGGGCTGCAATGAGGTAAACCTTCTCAATGGTGGCATTTGCCACAGTGAGTACATGGACAATGACTGCATTGAGGACCCGGTCGTGGGTGAAGTTCACATGTCTCCACCACACCTGAAGCTGTCACTCTTTCTACGTATCCACCTCGCACACAATTTTTCAGATCTTGATGGGGAGGACTCCGTTGTCTCCGTCTCTCAGTATACCTGCAATGACATTCTGCACGCACATCTGGGTGTGGGTGCAACTAAGAGCAAGGGATAGGTTATTTTGTTCAATTCCCAGTGCTTGCAGCAACACCTGGTGATCTTTCTCACTTATCTGTTCCAAAGCAAGCAACACATCTGACACAAGCTATTTCCCCATTCAAATTCATATTTCTTCCTCATTACTTTATACTAGGGGTCCTCAAACTTTTTAAACAGGGGGCCGGTTCACTGTCCCTCAGACACTGTCAAGGGCTGGACTATAGTTTGGAAAAAAATGAATGAATTCCTATGCACACTGCACATGTTTTATTTGTAGTAGTGCATAAAAAACAGGAAAAAATGCAATATTTAAAATGAAGAACAATTGTAATCAACAAAAGCAAATAATATTTCAATGTGAACTATGGGCCTGCTTTTGGCTAATGAGATGATCAATGTTAGGTTCCATATTTGTCACTGCTAGTCGTAGCAAGTGATGCAAGTGTTCATCACTTGATCAGGATCCGACTGGAGATTTCAGATGTTTCATTCGGGGAAAAAGCTTGCTCACAGACCTAGGTGCTGCCAAAGACGGTTGCAATTTTGAGTGCATGGTTCCTGAGATTATGATATGTCTGAGGGGAGAGATACATAGAAATTAGTAAGGCTGCTTGATTCGAATGCATCTTTCGGCGAGTCACAAGTCTGTAGTTCGGCCAATTCCATTTGGTTAATTGGATCAACAGTTTCAGTGTCAAGAGAAAATGGGTTCCAGAAAATGTGTATGCCCTGTTCATTGAGACAAAGCTCTTTAAATCTAATTTGAAACTCCTTTTGCAACATTTCTAGTACATCCATACATGTTTTGTTTGGGAATGCAACTGCTGGTTTTTCTGCAGACAGGTTTTGAGTTGTGGGGAGATGGCAGAAGTTTTCCTCCTTTACTTGGTTAATGAGGAGGTCTAATTTGACTTGAAATGCTTTCACATGTGAATACATATCACAGATGAGGTTCCCACTTTCCTTGAAGTTGGACATTGAAATTGTTGAGTAGCTCTGTTACATCTGTCAGAAACACAAGGTGCCATTTCCATTCTGCATCTTTGACTTCTGGTACTTCTTTGTTTTTAGAAAGCATAAAATCATAAACCTGTGGAAGTAAGTCATAAAATCCTTTCAAAACTCTCCCTCAACTCAGCCAATGGACTTCTGTGTGGTACAGAATATCTTCATAAGCAACATTTAGCTCAGACAGAAATTCCTGAAACTGTCTGTGGTTTAGTGCATGAGCTCTAATGGAGTTAGCACAAGAAACTACAATTTTCATGACAGAGTCCAGCTTCAGTGATTTACAACACAGTGCTTGTTGGTGGATGATGCAGTGTATGGCTATTGGATGTGAATGGTTGCGTTTGTCCCTCTCTTTGTTAATGCGTGTAGCCGCTCCTTTCATGGACCCCACTATGCTAGGAGCACCATCAGTTGTCACCCTGAATAGTTTACCCCAGTCCAGCTCCAAATCATTCATAGTTTGGCAAACTTTTTCATAGATATCCTCTCCTGTAGTTGTTCCTTTGATGCTTTTCAGTGCAGCAAGCTCCTCTGGGACTTCAGAAGAATCATTTGTCCCACAAATGAAAATTAGAAGTTGTGCAGAATCACAAACATCATTGCTTTCCTTGAGTGCCAATGAGAAATAGCAAAGTTTTTTCGAGGAGTTCTGCAACTGCAGATTCAAATTTTCCCCCATTTCTTCAATCCTTCGTGTAACTGCCGTGCCAGGGCTCTGGCAATTCGCCCGAGTTGGCTGGACCTCGCAGTCCAGAGGCTGCCGACTGAGCTTGCCCGACAGAGGAGATGCCCGCGCCTCTCGCCTGCTGTGCATTGCAGAGGAGGAGGAAGACGGGGCGGTGGCAGCGCGGTTTGTAGCCAAGAGGCACCCCTTGAGGGGGCCAGGTTGAGGACGAGGCGCTGGTTTCAGCCCAGTCCTGGCGGGTGCTTGGGGGCTGCAGAGGCCGGCTCATGGATTAAGTGGCAGAAAGTCACCTGCGCTGCTTGGTTTCCTCCCCACAACCCCCGGCAGGGGGGGTTCTTAAATACCGGCAGGCCGGATTGAGGACCTTAGGGGGCCGTATCCGGCCCACAGGCCGTAGTTTGAGGACCCCGGTCTAGTCAGTGATAGCTGTTGCAGCAGTATTTAGATTATAGAAAGACTCTACAGGCCAGAAAAATAGCCACCATCCAGCATAATGAAAAATCTTTGTTACAGACAACCTGCCTAGTTTTATCGGAATTGTACACTGACACACTGAAATCCTCAGTACCCAACAGTTCAATGACAAACTGAAAGATCACATTCTTCATAGACTGATATTTTAATACTTTGCCTGCATAGTAACCTCTGTATTTCCTATACCAGAAATTCGTGCCCTCCCAGCTCTCATGTACGCCCATTTACTCAATCCCAGTCAGATTCATGTTTTTGTTATATAATTATTGGCCAAAAAAGATTTCAAATGATACCACTTGCTCTCAAAAACTATTTCATGATTAGTATCTTACTTTAGATTATTAGCAGTCACGGACTTTACATTATCTATGGCCACAGAGCAAACATGGAAAAGTGAATCCTACGGGCAATTCTGCTCACGAATCCTCCCACATCAGAAGAATTTGCAAAAGTAACATTCAAGTTAAAGACAATTCCACAAAACCAGCACCCTCAACAGCTCAATCGACTCATGATTGAGGCCGTTGTCACATTCTGCCTCTCCAGGGCATTTTGCAATTGAACTACTACAGCATCGCTTAGCTTTTTCTCATATACCTTAGATAACCGCATGGGCACTGCTGGTCTTTCTTTTGGGACGGAGGGTTTCCCAAGTCGCCAGTGACCAAGTCTGTGGCTGTGCTGCCTCCTCAACTGGAATATACCTTACCCCTATGGCAGACGTTTCCCAAGAACACCTGGTTACAGGGCAGTTTCTTCCAGGTTTGGCTGAAGGTCAGATAGCCCCTTCTTTTGTAGCTCCAGTTTGCAACAGATAACTCCCATTTCAAGGCTGCTCACTACTTACTTTAATGGTCCATTTACATTCCTCCTGCCATCCTGGCATTTGGGGTCAGCAATGTTCAGGGTCCAGAGACATTGCTATGAAGGGAACATCATCCCAAGGTGCCGTAACATGTTCAAGCCTGCGTGTGCTTCAGCTGCCCTAGCAGGATGGCACTGCCTCCAGGACATACCAGGGTATCAACCTAATCTGCTGGATTGAGGCTGCTTCTGTAACACAAATTCTTCCCAGGAGGGAATGCACAGAGCTGTACTGTGCCTAGAGCAAGTTGGAGAGGCAGGAGGCAGAGGGAAAGGAGGGATGAAAGGCACTTAGTGGGCAGAATGGAATTGGCAGCTCCCCTGGGGAGTACTATCTCTGTATCTGAGGACATTCAGGAGGGGACCAAGAAAGGTGCTGTCAGGGCTGGAGAAGCAACTCAGGGCTCCAGAGCAGAGCTAAGGCATCAGGAAGGGCTCATGAAGAGACTAGAGGGCCCAAACGGAGCTGGAGCACAAAAAACTTTCAGATACAATAAGCTTCCCCTTCTTTCACCTACTGAGGCTCTTGTCAGTACTCGACTGCTCCCCTCCTCAACTCGCTGAAAGATTCTGCAAAGACAGGAAAAATCACATGCTGCAGCAAAACTTGCAAGGCCAGGGAGTGTGCTTTCCCACACCTTTACCCGTTCTGCTCGCTCCCACCAAGTGCTGGGCTCAGACTTGTCCTGGGAAAGCTGCTGCAGGACCTGTAGAAGCAGAACAGCAGGGGACAACAGGCATGGTGCCAGCAAGGCAAGCTCCCTCCACTAACCTCCGCTTCCTCTCACGGAGTGATGCTCACCTCTCCACGCTTGCTTGGGGTGCAAGCAAGCTGCTCACCGCATTCATCCACACCTGCATGCACAGAGCAAAAAGCTATTGGAGGACCTGCTAACCACAACGCTCCTGTTGCAGCAGCAACCCTCCAGTTCAGCTTGTTACTCAGGCACGACCCCTTCTTCCTCTGTCTCCCTCGGGCCTATTGGGAACACCACCTTGCACCTGGAACAAAGCAAGACCATGGCAAGACCAACTGCAAACAGCCCACAGAGCAGCTGATCAATCACCACTCCAGTCTCTCACCGCCACACTCCACACACACTGTGAACACACACCAAGGCAGCTCCAGCCCCAAACGGGCACACACACACAGCAGGCGCAAACATAGAGGAAGACCTTGCACAAAGAACCACTGCCACACATCAGATGCTGAGCGCCAGAAAGCCTGAGGAAGGCACAAGCGCGGACTCTGGCGTTCCAGACAAGCCTGGAAGAGAATCAAAAGCCATTGCCCACGATGGAAGGAACCGCAAGGAAGGCCTGAGACTGCAGGGAAGAGAACCCCAACAGGGTGCTAGGAAGGCACTAAACAAGACCAGCCTCAGAAGAGGAAGGAGCAGCTGACGAGACCTGCGTGACCAACGCAAAGAGAACCAGCCGCCCCTTCGGAGCCCCAAGCACAACCCAAAACGAGAACCATTGGCACAAGGACAATGACAGGTCCGGCCACGCGAAAACACAACGGCCAGCCAGAAAGGCCCAAAGTTTTGACAACACAGGAAATGAAACCATGAAAGAGTACCAGGGCAGTGCAAGAGATGTCTGGCCACAACCAACGCCTCCCATGCTAGCAGCGCTCCAGAAGCGCAGCCTACGAGAGCACCACCCAGAGCTGAGCTAAATTGGCAAACCACTGACTACGAAAGGACACAGACACTTTTTTTTTTTTTTAATATCTGAAGACCAGAGAAAATGAAGCCAGCTTAGGCACAATTTGAGCACTGCAGAAAGGAGGCTGGCAAAAGCACTAAGGCACTTTCATACCGATACATGTTTTACCAGTCGACGTGGGGTGGTGGAAAGAATCAGACACCAAGGGAAAGAACAGTGGTGTTTCTATTACTATCAAAATACAGAAATAAAACAATACATCTAACAAAACAATAAGCTTACTATGCCCTGGATTTTAACAACAAGCAGAACAAGCAAGGTGATTTACCAGGGAGGGATAAGTAGGGACTGCTATTAACAATTGATCTGCAGGTGTGAAACCACCACACCCAAGTCAAACAAAAAAGGAAAAAAAAAAAAAAAAAAAAAAGGAAGAAAAAAAAAAATCACTCTGAATTTGTCACTGGGTGCTCACAGGTGCCTCTCTCCTCCAGAGGAGGGGATTAGGGACATGGTTTAGCAGGGTTGGTGGGGATGGGTTTGCAGTTGGGCTTGATGATTCCCAGCAGAGGACATTCAGGAGGGGACCAACAAAGGTGCTGCCAGGGCTGGAGAAGCAACTCAGGGCTCCAGAGCAGAGCTAAGGCATCAGGAACGGCTTATGAAGAGACTAGAGGGCCCAAACAGAGCTGGAGCACAAACAGACACACTCTAAGAATGCTCCTGAGTCAAACAAAGGCATTTCCGGGGCTCTGCAGGACCGAGAAGACTTGACAGCACAAAGCTCTTAAGGGGAATGTGGTGCAGATTAAACACACCTTCTGGAGAGCAGAGAGCAACTAAAAGAAGCCCAAGAGCAATGACCATGTCCTGCCCAGGACAAGGAGCAGCCAGGCCCCAGCAGGCACCATGCTCTGCCCTGCCCTCCCTCTCCGCCGCTGCTCCAACCTCGACACTTCCCACTCCACAGCCCAGGCCACCACTCTCGCCCACCACAGCCTCGGGCCTCGCCACCAAGGGACACTGCCCTGCCCAGCCTCAGGGCAGCTGCCCTGTTCTGGCGTGCCCCAAGTGGGCCATGTGGCCCAGCACAGGGGCACCCCAAGCACACTCCCCTGGACCCATTCACCTCCTCTGGCACCAGCCCCAGTGGCAGCTGCTCAGCAGCAGCATCCAGCTCACCCACTTACCCCCATCAACCCCCAGTCCCACCTGTGGCTCATTCCAGCTCAAGGGCCCACAGCTGCCACCCATCACCAAGCAGGACAGGAGAAGGGCCACAAGCCCCATCAGGGACAGCTGGGGCAACCTGGGCAGCAGAGTCCCCATCCACAGTTTGCTGAAAGCACCACACAGAGCCCCTGCCTGAGCACAGGGATAGGGAGGGCAGTTCAGGTGTGGGTGGCACCATCAGCCCCCTTGTCCTGAGGGCGAGGACAACCCTGGCAAGGACCAGCTGCAAGACAGGCATGGCCCTTTTTCTGCAAGGCCCTTCAACAGCAACTTGCTTTATTTTCTCTTCACTTTTCTTTTCCTGCTTAAAAAAAAAAGTTGGTCCTTACCCTTCAGTTTTACATTTGTGCACTCCCTAAGGACCACACACAGTGGAGGGATCCAAGAAGCATCTCGAAGGAGAAACAAACACCCACATGTCCCCTGGATGCTAACCCACCAACATGCTGCACAGAGGTGCCATGCAAGACAGGACCACAGCCACTATGGAGACGCCACCAAGAGGGGACCAAGCAAAGGACAAAAGAGTGGGGCAAGAAAGCAGGTGACACTGGCAGGGGCCTCAAATTGTGCTAGGGGAGATTCAGATTAGATATTAGGAAAAATTGCTACATGAAAAGAGTAGTCAAACATTGGAATAGGCTGCCCAGAACAGCAATGAAGCCACCGACCCTGACAGCGTTCAAGAACCACGCAGATGAAGCACTTAGATGGTTTAACGAGCGTGGTGTTGAAGGGCTTACAGTTGGACTCCATGGCCTTGAAGGTCTCTTCAAGATTAGTCAAATGTCGGGGTGTAGCAGTTGACAGTGATGTGTCGACACTGCTGAGTTGCTGGAGGACTGGGGGGAGCCAGGACTCACGGCCACGCTTCTGCTTCTCCAATCGAGCAAAACAGCGAGCACAGGGGAGCGCTCAGCATCCACACCTCCCCTTACCTTTTTGGCACAGCTACTTCGATGGCCAAGGGCAGCAGCGAGCAGAGCTATTTGCACATGCATACACCGCTTTGCTGCAATGGAACTCATTTTTAGGTACAGGAGTGCTGCACAAGATGCAGCACACATGCACTGCCCTTTCAACAGCAGTTCTGCTGTACTGACATGTTCAAGGGGATCACTCGCTTTCCAGAATGGCAGGACTTGTTTTTTTTTGTTATTTTTTCCCCCCCACAACAGTAACTATAGTCAAACAGTTGTTCATGCTTTAAGGAATAGAAATGCCCAACTATATACAGGTATGCACGTATCTCCCATCATTACCTGGACTGAAGCAGGCAGCTTCTTCGAAGGGGGCTGCAAGAACAGCATTCCTGTCCAGGCCGTGCTTGCACCTTCTAGAACCTTAATGACATCCCCAGTCTTGGTAGCCATCAGAATGCTTCGCTCGCACGTGCAAATGCAGCAGTGCGGGGTGTGAACGTAGGGCTAACCCGCGTCATTCATCTGCAGTACCATTTACTCCACACGTGAGGACAGCAGAGAGGGCAAGGGAAGGCAGTGTGCACACACACCTGCTTTACCATTGCAGCACTTCTCATAGCCACGGGACAGCTGCAGTGGGTGCTCCAGGACGAACTGCACACACACCCACACTGCGCTGACGCTGTACAACCTCCCTGGGTTGTAAAGTACAGGGCTAACGGTGGAGCTCCTTGCGCGCGGGCAAGGCATGACCACATGAGCAGAGTGGTCTTCATTTGACATATGCGCATTGGCACCAGCACCACGAGGACAGCTTTGTTCAGGAAAGAGTGCTCTAGTTTCCAGAATATCTTTTATTATTATTTTACTCAACCACCATCACCTCTCTTATAGCGTAAAAAGAAGTCCTAATAGTTGGGTCTGTCTTTCGTATAGATGTGCTCACATCTCCAACATACCTGGTTGGAAGCAGGCAGCTTCTTCTGAAGGCTTCAGGAACCAAGCTATCACCTGAACAGTGGAAAAATACAGACCAAAATTACTCATAGACCACATTAAAAAAAGAAAAACAGTATATAAAAAAAACTCAATTTTTAATTAGTGAATCCCCCTGAAACATTTCAGGGCTACATTATTCTATTCTGCCTGCTAACCAGACTACACACAACCCGCCCCACACAAGACACACGCACACACCCTCTTCCCAGCCAGTCAGCCCTACAAAAACACAACATGCAGCATTTACGCTCTGGAAAAAAAACAGATGCCACTGACTGGCAGAAAGGGGCCAGGAAAGCCCAGAACAGGAACGCAGAAGAAGCCAGAAAGGTCCGAGGCCTTGACAATACAGGAAGTAAAACTGTGAAAGGGGGCCAGGAAGGTGCAAGAAGAGCACGCAGCAGTGGCCCGTGAGGCCACAGCAATGGTCACAAAGATGTCTGGCCACTGACAACAGCCTTCCCCTTTTGTCCGGCTGCACAGGAGAAGCTGCCATCTGCCAACACGATGCTGGTGAGTGAAGCCAGCACAAGACAACAGATGCCTCCCATGCTAGCATTGCACAGTATAGGACTCCCTACAGTATAGGGCAGTATAGGGAGTAGAACACAAGGATTTGCTGTAGAGGAAAGCAATAATTAAGAGAACAAAGAGAACTATTACCTGCAGTGAATAAAAATTATTGGGAGAATAGCAATAAATTTATTGGCAGGAGAGGAAGAGACTTAGTAGTGGGAAACCAGGAGAATTATGAGGGAAGTCAGACAGTTACTAACAGGAGTACAACAGAAGTATTAGTTGGAGGGGAAGAGGTTATTAAAAGAGATTTATAATGCATGTGATTAATTGGGAGAATAGGAATAAAATTATTAGTAGGAGAGGAAGAGGTTTATGAGCAGAAGAGGAAGAGATTTATTAGGGGAATAAAAAGAGAATATATACCTGGAGTAAAAGAGGATTATTGGGAGAAGAGGAATATAGACATTGGCAGGAAAGGAAGATATTTATTACTCAGAAACCAGGAGAATTATGAGGGAAATGGGAAGAGAACTTTTAACAGAAGTGAAAAAACAAGTATTAGCTGGAGAGGAAGGGAAATATTAAGGAAATAAAGAGAACACTATTATCAGCAGTGAAAGAGAATTACTGGGAGGATAGTAATAAATTTATACAGGGGGGGAAGGGATTTAGGAGCAAGACCAAGAAAATTATGAGGGAAAAAAAGATAATTCTTAGCAGGGGTAGAATACAAGGATTAGCTGGAGAGGGAGGGAACTAAGGGAATAAGAAGAGAACTATTACCTGCAGAGAAGGAGAAATAATTAAGGGAATAAAAAGAGAAGTAACTAATAAAATGATTAGTGGCAGAGGAACAGATTTATTAGCAGGAGACCAGGAGAATTGAAGCAGATTAGACAATAATTATTAGCAGGAGTAGAATAGAAGTATTAGCCAGAGAGGAAGAGAATGATTAGGGGAAAAAGAAGAGAATTTAACTTGGTGTGCATGAGATTTATTGGGAGAATAAGAATAAAGCTATTAGTTAGGAGAGGAAGAGATTAATTATAGGAATAAAAGAATTTTTATCTGGCATGAAAAAGAATTATTGGGAAATAGGAACATAAATATTGGTGGGAGAGGAAGAGATTTGTGAGCTGGAAACCAAGAGAATTATGAGGGAAATAGGAAGGGAATTATTAGCAGGAGTAGAAAACAGAAATTAGCTGGAGAGGAAAGGAAAAATTAGGGAAAAAAAGGAGAAGTAATACCTGGAATGAAAGGGAATTATTGCGAGAATAAGAAGAAAATTCCTAGTGGGAAATGAACCGATTTTTAGCAAGAGACCAAGAGAATTATGAGGGAAATAGGAAGAGAATTTTTGCCAGAAGAACCACCAAGAGGAGGGGTATTAATAGCAGCATATAAAGATAATTATTTGGCATGCAAAAGATTTTTTGGGAGAATAGGAATAAAATTATTTGCGGGACTCAAAGAGATTTAGGAGCGGCAGAGAAGGAGATTTATCAGCGTCAGAAGACAACCATTAGTAGTGGAATAAAAAGAGAAATATTACCTGCAGTGAAAGAGTATTATTGGGAGAAGAAGAATAAATATATTGGCAAGAGAGGAAGAGATTTATTAGCTGGAAACCAAAAGAATTATGAGGGAAATTGGAGAACAGCAATACCCCAAAAAATAAAAAGAACAAAGCAAAGACAAGCAGATGGCACTCACCTGTTCAGGCTTGTTGTGTCCACTCAGCTTCTCCCCTCAGAAGTCACAAACAACACCTAAAAACCCGGAGAGAACAGTACTCCGTGAGGAGAAACCAATACACACACACCCCAACCGCGATAATATCCTGCTACAACTTTACCTCTTCTGTTGGGCCATACAGATCACTGGCCTACATGCAGCAACTGCTACGCCTGCCACAGCATCTGTAAGAGCAGAACACAAGTGGTCAAGATGGACAAGACCGAGGAGACAACCCCCCATGAACCAGGCTCTGCCTGCTCGCACAGGCCAACGCTCACCTTCCTGTGCTGCTCTGCAATGTGAGTGACCTGATCTCTGCATTACTCAACACCTACAAATACAAAGCAAAAATTCATCAAGAAAGCCCAAGGACCACAACACTCTTCGACCAACAACTCTCTAGCTCATCTTTTTAGGGCAGGACGCTTTCTTACTCCAGCTCTTTTGGGAACCCTGGAAACCCTGCTTTTGAGTCTGCATCTCAAAAGCAAACCAAACACCCACTGGCCAGAGCAAACAATCCCTATCCCTCCCCTAAATACTTAAATACATCAAGTGGATTACATGGAGGCTGACCAATCACCCCTCCAGGCCATCACTGCCAATCTCCATGTGCCACTACAGCCAACTCCAATGGGCCAGGCAGCTCCAGCCCCACAGGGACAGCCATAAACACAAACATCATTAGACAAACAGAGAAGCCCAACACAAAAAAGAACCATCATTGCACAGAAGATACTGAGGACTAGAAAAATCCTGGGACATCACAACTGTGCAGCCCTGATGCTCGGCACAAGTGCAGATCAAAGGCAAATGCCAGACAGCAGTGTGGAGGAGGCCGGCTAGAAAGATCCGATGCTCTCATAACACAGGGAGGACAACCCTGAAAGGGTGCCAGGAAGGCACGACACAAGACTGGCCTTCAAAGAGCAAAACATGGCCAATAAGGCCTCAGAGATTGTGGTGAAGATGAGTATCTACAGGTGGCCACGACTGGGAGTGGGAGGGATGGAATGCCCCTGAGGTGCAGCATTTGCAGCAGCAGATGGGATCTGCTGACACTATGATGATGACTTAGGCCAGGCAGAAAGACAAAAGGATGCCTACAGCATTACTGTTCCAGAAGACAAAAGAAACAGGACAACTTCAAGACCTGAATAAAACAGCACACAGCTACACACACCATAGAGCCACAGGCTGGAGCTGCCTGTCCTAACAGCACCCAAAACACCACTCAGACACCACTTATCGAAGAGGCATCCACACTAGACAAGCTGGCAGCACACACACACCCCTACCTATCTCTCCACTTAGCTTTTGCAGTGCTCTGGGTCACCTGAGGACTTCAGAAGCCATCTTCAGGTGGCAGACATCCTCTTCAATGTTGTTTTGGATGTCCCAATTCACCTTCATCACCTGCCAAACCAGAGGCCATCCCTGCGATGAAAAAAATAAAAGACACACACACCATGAAAGCCATCAAATGGACTGGGCACTGGTCAGCTCCATCACCGCATCCCTGTTTGTGCTACCATTGCAAACACCCACACAGAAAGGAGCTCTGGACCCAGATGTGCACCCAGATATCAGATAGAAACATAGAGAAGAGCCCTACACAAAGAGAACTATTCCCACCTCCCAAGAACCAGAAAATCATATGAAGCCACAGCTGTGCAGCTCTGATGCTCTAAATCAGTCTGGTGAACAGTCCAATGCCACTGCTCCACAACAAAAGGGCCATCAAAGCCAAGATAATGGATGGGGAAGAGGTGGGTCACAAAAGAGCTGAGGCTGCAAGAAAACAGGGGGAAAAGCCCTGAAAGGATGTCAGAAACGTCAACAAAGCCTCCAGATGACCATGAAGATGACCAGCCACGATGCAAAGATGGAACGACAGGTCACCCCATTGTGATCACTGACAGCGTGCATGAGTCCGACCACATAGAAAGCAACTGATGCCTACCATGCTGGAGTTGCACATGGTGGGACAAACTTTTGGACTGCAACTAACAAGAGTGACGAAAGTGACAGCTGCTACAAAATACAGAGGCTGCGGACTACAAAAAACACAGCCACAAGCTGCAGCTGTGCACCCTAGCACTGCCCCACTCGCTGACATACACACCCCACTGTACACAAGCCACATGCAGCACTCATACATAAGGGCCCACCACACTATGAACCATGTAAACACAACACCACAGAGAAAAGACAGCCCAGGGTCCTTTGCCCATTCTACTTAACTTTTCCAGGGCTCTGGGTCACCACTGAGCATCAAGACAACTTCTCAAAGGCACCTACCTCTCCTCTGATTTTCCTTTGGCGATCCCACCTACATTCATCATGGGCCAAATCAAAGCAGGAAAAAACAAACATTAATGATTAATAAAAGATAATAATAGAGACTCAAGACCCCTAAACCCTCCACACTAATGTACTAAGCCAGGAGAAAAAAAAAGACCAAAAAATAAATAAAAAATAATAATAAAAAAAAAAATCAAACCCAAACTGCTCACAATCCCATCTTATGCCCTTCAGCAGTTTTATTGTACAAGACAATCTCTCTTTTCCAAAAGCAGCAGTAGACCTACCTGGAAAAAGTAATAGCCTCAACCACTGCAATTTACCAAAAGCATTCCAAACCTTCAATCCCACAGGACAGCAAGAGCAAAATGTGCTCCCCAGCACCACAGCCTGGGTTTATGCACCCCTAATCCCACCTATTGTCCTACCCAGCAGCTCTTGCAAGGGGAGGGGTTGTCCAATTGCAGCTATAAATACCAACAGCTGAGAAGACCTGGGGCCTTTCCTACCTTTAGTAAAATCAGGGGGAGGGAAAAGATAAGTACCTTGATAATAAAACAGACCCTTGAGGTGACTGCTGAGACTTCATAAATTCTCTATTCATAATATGAAGTTCATAAAATTACGTTTATCCTATCTAACACTACAACATGCATTAAAACACTTTTCTGAGGAGAGAGAAAGAGTTATGAGGAGAAAAATAGAGAAGTAGCAGCAAGGGAGCCAAAAAATTAGTAGAAGAAAGTAATCCTACTCGAGAGAAGGGATACCCCAGGAGGCCACACGAAAGCCCATAGGGCCTCCCAGCCCAGTGCCCACAGAGGCCACACGAAAGCCCACGGGCCCCCGCTGACCCAGTGTGCATGGAGACCCCAGGAGGCCCCCCCCTCAGCCAGGGGGGCACAGAGGCCCTGGGAGGCAACACGAAAGCCCATTGACCCCCACCCCCGCCGGCCCCATGTGCACAGAGGCGCCAAGAGGCCGCACAAAACCCGTACGGCCCCCACGAACGGAGGCTGCGGGAGGCCAAACCAAAACAGGTAGGGCCGCCCCGGCCCCGGGGTGCACAGAGGGCCTGGGAAGCCACAAAAGCCCATAGGGCACCCCCATCCCCAAGGGGGGGCACGCAGAGGCCACGGGAGGCCATCCAAAAGCCCATAGGTCACCCCCCCCCCCCGACCCCCCTGCACATGGAGGCCCGAACAGGCTGCATGAAAGCCCGTAGGCCCTCCCAGCCCCGTGCGTACAGAGGTCCCGGGAGGACACATGAAAGCCTGTAGGACCCTCTGGCCAATTGTGCACGAAAGCCCCATTAGGCCACACCAAAGCCCTAGGGCCCGCCCAGCCCAGTGTGCATGGAGGCCCCAGGAGGCCACACAAAAGCCTGCAGGGCCCCTCTGGCACACTGCGCACGTAGGCGCCAAGAGGTTGCATGAAAGCCTGTAGGGCCCCCCCGGCTCTGTGCGCATGGAGGCCCCGGGAGGCCACACGAAAGCCCCTAGGGCCCCCTTGGCCCCAGGCTGCGGATTGGAGAGCAGAGGTGAGGTTGGTCTCCACTCTGAGACCTCTCCTGGTGGAGTAGCCTGTCCTCAACACCTCTCATTTTCTTCAGTCTTGCACCTGCACAACAAAGTCAGCTGCTACTCATGAGCCTGGCCTGCTGCTCCTCCTCCTCCAACACATCTGCCCAGGCCTCTGCCACCAGCTCCCTGAGCAGCTGCCTGTCAAGGACATCTGCCACGAAGGGATGCTGCACACAAGCAAGGGACATGCGCAGGGCCACTGCTGGGGACAGGTGGCACCCACTGCCACTGTTGTAGGGATGGAGGCTGCGGGATGTCACCCATGTCATTACCCACCTGCGGGAGCTGGCGGGCCGGCCACTGCGCCTCAGGGTTCTTCGCCAAGAATTTCCTCAGGTCCTTGAAACCTTCAGACCTGCGGGAGAGCCCACCCTGAACACGTGGCTTCTGGGTGCCCCCTCGGGGCTCTGAGCTCTGCTGGAATGAGGTCACACCACCTATGGTGATGCTGTCAGCTAGGACGATTATGGCAGGAGCCAATGTCCTCACCCTGATGCTTCCTCTGCTGAGGTTACCTTCTTCACGAAGGGCAGTGTGATGGAAAACCCATGGTGCTTGCTGGAAACATAGGCTTGGAGAAACAAGACTATCATTTATGCTCTAAAACCCCAAACTACCATCTCTGCCTTTGCTTTGAGCAGGAGCTGCCCCACTCTACTCCTTCTCCTCCCATCTGTAGTGCAGGGCAAGATGTCTCTACACAGGGACTCACCACCTGTTGGGGTGACACACAGCAGGTGGCTGGGACTTGGTGATGTTCAGCAGTGCCCTCAGCGGGTTGAGGTCATGGTGTGGGGGCTTCATCTCAGCCATCCTGATGAATGTGATGCCCGGGGACCAGCCTTGTAGCTGTAGGGGTTCTCCTTGGATGTCTCACACTGCACAACCTCAGGGACCATCCTGCGCCCAGGAGACACTGAAGGGGTGCAGCCTGACCCAGGCTGGGGTCTCACTCCGCACTCTCTGCTATGGGAGCACCAGTCTCCTTCAGAAACCAAACGCAAGTGCAGCTCAGGGAATGTTCCTCCCATGGAAGAGCCCTATGGGCAGGAGAGATAATATCTCACTGCCCCAGGTCCTCTAGCCCTTCCCCAGAAGGGCTCGTCCCAGCAGGCACTCACCCCACAGGTGGTCTCATTCCAGGGAGACCCATTGTAGAGAAGGTGCTGCCTGGAAAAGGGGAAGGAGGAAAGGGCTGGTTCCTCAGGGAGATGCTCCCACTGCAGCAGCTGATTTGGGCACCCAGAAGATGAGCAGCAGTGTAGGGCAGGAGCTCCACCTCAAGCAGGGGGACACTGCTGCTTTCCCAGTCCACGTGGCCACACATCCATATCCCACCTTTCCCCAGGATTCCCAGCCTGGACATACCAGTACTGGCTGCCAATAAAGGACGCTCAATGCTGGAAAGTGCTGGAGTTCTTGGCTGAGACACCAAAATTGGCTGTTTCATAGAAAGCAGAATTTAGGAAGCATCCTTGGAGCGCTGCTCCGGCAAGAGCCAGCTCCCAGGAAGTGGGGCTCCAATCCAGGAAAACTCCTGGCTTCGCTCAGCACTTGGCTGGAGCAAGGGGCAGCTCACCCAGCTTGATGTCCCTGTCCAGGGTAAGCAGAACATTCCCAGCCTTCACATCCCAGTGGATGATCCTGCAGCTGTGCAGGTACTGCAGCGCCAGCAGCAGCTTCTTGCAGGCAACCTGGATGTGCTCCTCACCCAGACCTCTCTCCAGCTCTGCCATGAGAGCCAGAGTGACACATGGCAGACAGCCCCATGGTGATACCAACCCAATGATGGCCACGCAAGTCAAGACCTGGGAGAGGGTTTTATTTTACCCAAGATTGTGGCATCCATGGCCCCTCCTGCACAAAACAGGATCTGCGGAGAGAGCTATGCTCAGAAGAGGTCCATGCTGACCAGCATGGAGCAGCATAGACAGCACTGTCACCAGGCCAAGGAGAAACCACATCCTACCACATCCCAAGAAGGAAGCCTGGAGACAAGGGCCGTAATCCATCCCGTGGCTCTTGCACTCACCCAGAGCTGCCTGTCCCAGTAGAGCAAGTCCAGCAGCTCAATGACGTTGGGGCGGTCGCAGCAGGCCAGAATGTCGATCTCCACTGAGTGGTCCTCCAGCTCCTCCTCGCTCGCTGTGTGGATCACCTTGGCCATCGCCAGGACGCCCATCACCTTGTGCTGGGCCTGGGAAAGGCAGGAGGCTCCATGTTGCAACAAGAGGCTCCACGTCATGATATTCCATCGTGCCATGACCCTGGCTTCTATGGGGAGCTTACAGTAGCCCCCTTCTTCCAGCAGACCAGGTTGGAAGTTGGGATTTCAGCTCCTCAATGCAGCTCAAGCCACCACAGCACAGCCTGCACAGGTGCCACAAGTGCGCCAGCAGTGCCAGGGCTCTGCACACTGGAAGGAGGCTGTGGCCAGGGTGCCACAGGCCCCCGGCACAGCGAGTTTCCTGCCACTGCAGCACCGTTTCAGTGACAACAGGAATCAAAAGGCTCGCAATGCAGGCGAGCGAGCGCTCCGGTTGTGCCCAATGCCAAGATGTTCTGCTGCCAAAGCAGAATCCTGCAAGGAATCACTGGAGGATGTGGGTTGGTGAACTCTAGCACTCTTACCTTGGAGACCTTGCTGAAGGCACCATCGCCCAGCTCGCCCAGCAGCAGCCAGATGTCCTCGGGGCCCACGTCACGCTGGACGCACTCGTGGCACCACGGCTGCTTCTGCTTTTCCGCTCAGGCATCAAGAAGGTGCCGAATGAAGGCCATGAAGCCCAGCTTGACTTTCAGCGGAGGGGAATGAGGAGCAACAGGCCGTGCCAGCAGCCGCCTCCGCGCTGGGGCGACCCACAGAGCTGTGGCTCTTCCTGCCTCGCACGCAGGAAGCGGAGGCCGCGCAGGATGTGCCGTGGAGGTGAGGCGTGACGGAGGCCGCAAGCGCAGGCTCGCAGAGGCTGCAGGCTCCCGGCGCACCCCAGAGAGCAGCCCAAATGCCCCCAAAAGGGGGTTATTCCAGTAAATACCCCCTGATTTGCCCCCTGAGCCAGCCTGCTCATGAGAGTACAAACAGGCGCTCGCCAGCATCCCTGAACACACTTGCCATCCTCACTGTTCATATACTCCTGCACAGGGGCATTTTTTCCAGGGATTTGTACCTTCCTATAGATGCAAATCCTTCCAGGCACCCTTTTCCCTAGCAGGCCCAGACAAAAAAAACTCCCTCATCATACAACAGGTCTAAAAACCTGAACTTAAATAGGGCAGCACACATGGGTGCAGGTAGACACACAGCTGATGATGCTTAGGGCAGTTAAAGTTCATTTGTGCCCTCAGCACTAGGGTGTTGGTTCTCATCCTGACCTTGCAACAAGGTCCAGACCCAGGTGCTGCTAAAAAACTCCCAGATGCAGCCCCTTCTGTCTTTCTTTTTTCTGTCTTTTCTTGATTTTTTCCTTAATCGCCACTGCCTCCTCCTTCTTGGGAAAGCTTGACTGTGTTGGGATGGAGTAGAGACCCTGCAGGATACTGGAATCCTTGAGGCTGGAGGGGCCTTGGAATGGCACTGAGCTCAGAGTGGGCTCAGATGCACCATGACACCAGTTGATCCTGCACCTTTGAGCAACTCTGGAAGATCCAGAATTCAGAGCAATTTGGGCAGCCCCATTCATTCCTCACCCATGGACTTGGCCACTTTTCCTTTGCAGGAAACCGGCCAGTTTCTCCGGGCAACTTTTTGGAGGAGCAGGATGAAATCCCCCCCCCGTATCCGAACAGGGCTCTGCCCCTGTTCTATGATGGCTGAGCACTGCCCACTTTCAGCACACGGGTGACAGAGGCCGCAGCTTCCCTAGCACAGAGCTGGGGTTTCTCGCGCTCTGCCAGGGCTTTCCCGCACCAAAAGGGTTAACGTGGTTGCAGAGCCCATCGGGGTGCCCCTAACACGCTGTTTCTCCCCTGGTTTTGCCACGGTGCTTTCGGCCCTGCTGTGTCCCCCATCCTGTCCCCCACGGCTGTCGCTCCCTCCACACCCCTGGGGCCCGGCTTGAGTCACGGGGGATTTTCAGGCTCTTGGGCAGTTGTGGAGCATGGAGGGGCCTGGGGGTGGTCTCTGAGCCCAGCCGGTGCCCCCAGGCACTGGGGCTGCGGTGGGAGGTGGCTGAGCCCGTCCCCATCGCGTCTTGATGCTGATGGTCTCGCCGTCCTGCCAGCGCTGCTGAAGCAAAACAAAGACATTAAATTAAAAGGGACCTGTTAAAAATGTTAAAATAAGGGATATTTTATCAAGTGAGAAAGGCAGGATCTGCCCACGCGAGGCGTCCATGCGAGGAAGCGAGGAACCGGGAGCAGAGTCGGGAGCGGGACCAAGACCGGAGCCACAGTGGGACCGGGGGCACTGGGAAGAGCGGGATGGGGGGGTGACCAGGAGAAAGGGGAGGGATCCCGGTGACCGAGGGAAATCCCTGCACACTCATTTAGTGAAGCAGAGCCCAAGAGCCCCCCCGCCCCAAAAAAAGCCCAGGCGTTCCGGTAACGAAAGAGTCAATGGCGCACCCGCACCCGCACTCGTACTCACACTCACACACGCCACTTCCCTGAGTGGGGGATGACTCATCCCCCAGCCCTTCAGCCCCGCTACGAGGAGCCTGCGGAGAGCAGCGCTCGCCCGCTGATGCCCGTGAGTATGCGGAGAGCCGGGAAGGGGATGGGGAGGATATCGGGATGCTGCCGGACCAGGATAAGCTCTGGGATAGCGCCGGGGATGGTTTCCGTAAGGGGACTTCACTGTTTCAGCTTGGCCGCAATCCCACCCCAAACACTTTCCTGCCTTCGGCGCCGGTGGGGAGCTGAGACCCGACGCAACTCAGTGCATGTGCGGAGCAGGGAGGAGCGGCGGGCGCCTGCCCAGAGCAGGACGGAGGGGAGGAAAAGGGTCTTTTTTTAGCTCTTCCCCGTCGCTATAGGACGGGGTCCCGAGTGGCCCTCGCTGCCCCCCCCCCCCACACCAATCATCATCCCCCCAGTTTTCCAGCACATCCCGGGCACGGGGCCCTGCGGAGCCCCCGCGGCGGCGCCAGCACCGGGCAGGGGGCACAGCGGGACCCCGGGGGGGACCTGGGAGGCGCTTGCTGATGTCAGGCGGTATTTTAATTCTCTTACACGGAGCGGGCTCGGGGTAGGGGATGACTTAAGTGGATTACTCATCCGCTGTAATGGCTTGGCAGCGCTCCCGGGCTATTCCTAGACGTGACGCTCGAAGCTTTGATTCTTCCTCTTCTGCTGCTTTTTTTGTTTTATTTTTTGTTTTTCTTTTTTTTTTTTACCCCCTCCTTTTTTGTTTTTATGTTTTAATTTATTGTTATTTAGTTCTTGCTCGCTGTCTAACTGCAAATCCCCCCTTACCCCACGCGGTGCCTGGGGACACGGCGCTGCCGGGAAGTGCAGAGGGTTGGAGCAAAGTGGGGGAAATACCGAAAATGTTGCCAAAAAAAGCCAAATTTTGCCCCCCTGCCCCGCCCAAGCCTTCCTAACCACTCTGACAAGCAGTCACATCCCTCTGCCCCAGCCTTGTGAGCCCAAGTGAGCGGCTCCACACTTGGCCCGTGCAATGCAAAAAAAAAAAAAGTAGTTATTTTCATGCCAGCTGGAGCAGTTTAGCCAAAATCACTGCTTTTCCCCCAAGAAAGTGCTGGGCCGCGTGTGAGGCCCCAGCCCGGTTTCCTGCTCTCTCGCAGTGTGAACTAGAAAGGGAGGAAATAACGTCAGTGGTTTCTCTTCAGCCCTCGCACTGACTGTAAACTCTGAATGTGAGCGGTAAAATCACAGCTCAGCAAAATGTCCCATCCCCGCGTCCCCTCCGCATTTATGGGTTTTTTTCTTTTTTTTTTTTGGGGGGGGGGGCAGTTTAAGCTTCTTGGTCTTTGGGGCCGAGCGCAGTCACTGGTTGTTTTGGTGTCCAAAACTGGGACTGGTTTGGGGAATAAGGGGGGATGAGACGGGTAGATGGGTTCCCTCCCCACTCAAGCAGCCAGTGCCCGGGTTTGGGCTGCTGGAACTGGCCGGTGTTGAGGCGCAGTGGGGAGCACCGCGCGCACACGCAGCTGCTCGCATGAACGCGCACGGTGCACGCGCACATACACCCCCCTGCACCGCAAGACACACGTGCACCCGAATCTTCGGAGGTCAGGACTACAACTCCCAGCATGCCCTGCGCCGAGGGCGGGGAGAGAGGGGGCGCGCCCGGCGGGGCGGGGCTTCCCCACGGCGTGTGTCCAATGGTGGAGGAGGGCGTGGCGGAGCTGCCCAATGGCCGCCTAGGGGGCGTGCCCGGGCGCGGGCGCGGCGGGCAGTCACGTGGCGCGGGCGCGGCGGCGGCGGGTGAGCGGCACCGGAGCGGGGTGGGGGGTAGAGGGGCGGCCCCGTTCACCCCTCCCGGCGATCCCCGAGCTCTGCCCCTCTTCCCCGACTAAAACAATACTTCTTTTCCCAGTTTGGGGGAAATTATCTGTATTTTTAACCTTAAAATTTGGCGCCGGGGTTGGGGAGGGGAGCGGGGAAGGGCACCCGGTCGCAGCATCACCCAGCGGGCACGGACATCAGCCGAAATCGGCTGATGTCGGTGCCCCCTGGGTGATGCCGTGGAAAATCCCTGTTGCTTCTGAGTGGTTTGGGATCAGCATCCTGGTTTATCCTGTTTTTCCTTCCCCCTGCCCCATTCCCGGAGCAGCCCCTGGCTTGAATCCAGCCATGGAAGAGGAGGGCGGCCAAGCTCGGCCAGAGGATAAGCAAAACAGCCAGGCAGACGAAGCCGCCGTGGAGCCAACGGTGAGTGCCAGGAGGACCCCCGCTCCCCGCAAAAAAAAAGCCCCCCAAAAGAAAAACGCTCTAAAAATAAGCAACCTTCCTCCCCAAAAAATGCTCAAAAGAGTAAGTTGGAGGTTCCCTAACCCTGTGCTGTGGAGGCTCTAGTGCCTCCTGGCAAAGCAGGATGCCAGGGAGGTATGTGTGAACCTTCGAGGGCCCAAATTTCCTGTCAGAAAGCAGAAGAGAAACCAAAAGTTTCACGTCAGGGCTGGGGGTAAAAGAGCTGGTGGCCCTCAGATAAATCCAACTCGGGTGGTTTTGCTGCAATTCTGGCTTTCTCGTGTGCTGGACTTCACTCTGGAGTGCCAGGATCCGCTCGGTCCAGAAAGCCAGAGGAGAAGCAAAAGTGGCGGCGCCGAGTGGCCGCTTTTGCCCAAAAATAGCAGTGAGTTTCAGAAGGCCGGAAAATGCCGAACAAACAAACGCGAAACATTTTTAGCCGAGTGAGGAGGAGGCGGCCGGGGGGGAGGCGAGCGCAAGAATTTCTGCCCTTGGCTTTTCCTGGAAAAATGCTCCGCGTGCTCCCGGCTCCGGCGCTTTGACTGAGTTGGCAGAAAGCCCGGGCTAACGAAGTGAGCGGCTCATTAAACCCCCCGGGAACAAGATGGGGGTAAGGGGGGAGTTATTACTTGCAATCCTGGCTGCTGCCTCAGTTTACCCACTGCCACTGGGGTGTTTTTCCCATCCCCTAGGAGCCAGAGGTGTCCGGCAGCCCTGAGGAAGAGAAGGAGAGGCTGAAGGCGGCTGGCGAAAAGGAGGAAGAGGAGGCCTTCCTGGTGAGTCTCTACAAGTTCATGAAGGAGCGCCGGACACCCATCGAGAGAATCCCACACCTGGGCTTCAAGCAGAGTAAGATTCCCCTCCATTCCCACACTCCTGGGGCGTCCACTCGGAGCCTTTGCGCCCAGTGCTGCCTCCTCTTCCTCGCCAGTTAACCTGTGGAAGATCTACAAGGCTGTGGAGAAGCTGGGCGCCTACGAGCTCGTGACGGGCCGCCGGCTCTGGAAGAACGTGTACGATGAGCTGGGCGGCAGCCCCGGCAGCACCAGCGCCGCCACCTGCACCCGTCGCCACTACGAGAGGTAAGGGGGGGACCGCGGTGGCCACGGGGACCTGCCAGGGGCGCCTCCGTCACCGGTGCCCGCTGTCCCCAGGCTGGTGCTGCCCTACGTGCGGCACCTCAAGGGTGAGGAGGACAAGCCACTGCCACCCGCCAAGCCCCGCCGACAGTACAAGGGCTCCAAGGGTGGCCAGGAGCCCACTGAGAAGACTAGGAGATCCAAGAAGGAGAGGAGCCGGGAGCAGGTATGGAGCCACCGAGCCTGGTCTCTGAGCCGTGGGTGACCGACTGGCACCCACCGCTGTCCACAGGTGCCCATGGACCAGGTCTCCCCATCCACAGGTGCCCACAGACCAGGCAAAAGAAGAAGCAGTGCCTGCACCAGAAGCTGGTGGAGATAACACTGTGGATGCTCCTGAGCGGAGGTGGCTGCCAGAGGGACCTGGTAGCCCTGTGGTGGCTTGTCCGGAGTTGGGCAGGAGCCCCGCGGAGACCAACCAGCGTCTCTTCTCCAGCCTCTCTGCCAAAGGCCCCCACACTGTCATGTCCCCCCTGGCCAAGAAGAAGCTGCTGGCCCAGGTGAGCAAGGAGGAGGCTCTGCACTGCCCCAAGCGCCACTGCCCTGAGAGCCGGCCCGCCAAGCCCACTGCTTCCCACCGGGACCAGTGCCGGAGCCGGGAGGTGCCTGGAGCCGGGGGGCACCAGAGCCACTTGCTGCCTGCTCCTGCCATCTTCACGGGCTGCTTCCACGCATATGGTCCCGAGGTGCTGGTGGCCCCAGGCTGCCGTGCTCTGCGGGGCCACTGCTGCGGATCGCCGGAGCCATCAGAGCCAAGCCGGAGCGGGGGGCCAGTGGTGGGCAGTCAGGGCGGCCCATGTGCCACCCTGGCCACTGTCCAAGCCTGCTGGGTGCCCTCTGGTGCCACCTCGGGCCCAGCACCCACGCGGGATGAATCCTTCACCTTCCCGGCCATCTCCTGCTTCAGCAAGGAGGCCGAAGAGCGGGAGAAGGGGGCTGGGCACCCGCTGGCCAAACCCAAGGCGGTGGTAGCCACCTACACGGCCCCGCTCGCCGCCGGGGCACCGGACGGTTACAAGGGCGCGATGCTGCGTTTGCCGCTGAGCACAGGCAGCACCCCGGAGCGCCCCGCACCTGTCCGCCCCGTGCTCATCCCGGCTTTTCCCAGCCCTTTGGTGGCTGCTCCGACGCAGCCAGGCCGGCCGCCGGCTTCCGGAAGCGGCCGCTATCCGTACGAGGGCTCCCTGCGGCACCGGCTCTACGCCTGGCCGGGGCAGTCCGCCTTCTACCGGCACAGCGCGCTGTAGCGCCCGGGGACACGCTTGTCCCTGACCCACCCGGCTGGCACCCGCGGGCGGACCCGAAACGAAGCCCCAGCTCCAGAGCTGCCGCCACGACAGCGACTGGGAGAGACGCAATCCGGCGCGGGGCGGGTTTTCCCTAAGAGCTGTTTGTATCCGCTGTCATAGTCCAGTGACCAGTATCTCAAAGAGATATATTTTATATACATATATATGTATATATATCTCAAAGGGAGCAAAGTAAATTGCAGAGATTTCTATTTTGCTAAATGGGCCGGATGCTGGAAGTGCTGGCTGGGGGTGCGGGGAGGAGGCCGAGCGGGGCCGGAGCTGTTCCTGGCTGGCTGCTCCATGCCCGGGGAGCCCAGGACGCTCCGCTATTCCCAGCCTGGAGCTCCACCTCCTTCCTATCAAACAATGCAATTTTTTTTTTATTTTTTAGAGAAACCAAACAAAAATACAACCTATGTTGCCTCAAGCCAGGGTTTCCTGGGGTTATTTGGGCTCCCTGGAGGTCTGGGGTGGAGCGGGAGCGTGGGGGGCATCCGCTCTATGGATATCTGCGGAACACGGGCCAGGAGCTCCGCCGAGCGGGTGCTGAAAGTGGCACCCAAAATAAAACTGGGCAGATGGTCCCAACCCAGCGACATTCAGAGTGTCCTTGATTTGCAGGGGCTGCGTTTGGGGAAGCGGGATGGGGTTGTAAACGAGGAGTCCGGAGGCACTTCCAGAGCCTTGGGACCTACCTCTGTCTTCTCAGCATCCTGCCAGATGCTCACCGGAATTTACACTGCACTGTCCTCCCGTGCCACCAGGGAGATGGTGGTGCTTGTTGGTCCCCAAAGGGGGTTTGGCTACAAAGCTAAGTAACAACAGGCACCCCCCTTCTCGTGTCCACTTCTGTTTCCATGCAAAGGAGAAAACTTGAGATGAAGAGTTGAAAATAAGAATTCTCCCATGGCAATGCTCTTGCTTCAAGCTGCTGTTAGCATTAGACCCAGTGCAAAGACTCAGCTTGGTTTTTTTCATGGATCCTAGGGTGCATGCAGGATAACGCCAGAAAGCCGGGACAGTTTGGCACCACAGGGCGAAGAGATGGGAGCTGGAAAAGCCACTTCCCACCCTTTGCTGAGCCTTAAATTGGGACTTGGAGCTTGGGAAAAGGGGAGCTGGGCTGCTGAAAAGGCCCAAGGTTGAGAGTGGATCTCCAGTCTTAGGCGTGAAAAAGATGCTTGGAGCCCTTGGATGCTTAAACCTGCCCAGGCTGCTCCCCTTGGAAAGGTTAGTGTGTTTTTTGAGGGGAAAAAAGAGAAAAAGGAGTAACCAAGCAATAACATACAAAAACCAGCTGATGTTCCAGCTCCTCTTCTGCTCCCAGCAAACCCCACGGTGCCTGATCTCCATTTCCCTAACCAAAGGGACACAAAAGCCTAATTCATCCCTAGGGAAAAACCCCTTTGATGCCTGTTACAGATGTGCAAACAGCTGGCAGTGCCCAACTCACCAGCAGGTGCAAGAGGGTCCCCAGGGCAGCCCAGCTGCTTCTCTCAAATCTCCAGCATGAGCCGATCCGCTGGCTCCTTCCCGACGGCCCGGCCGGTTCTGCAGACCCGCAGTGCCAACACACACGGGTTTTTGCCTGCTGGCACCAGGCATCTTGGCTTCCCTGTGCCCTGGCACACAAGGAAATCCAATTATCAGGCCCAGGGCTAACGGTGGCTTCTTCCAACTCAAGTGGCCCTGGGCTAAGCCCTTGCCTGCGCCCGGCCCTGTGTGCGTGGAGGCCCTGGAGGGGCGGTAGGAATGGACGGATGCAAGACAGGCAGCAAAACCAACCAAAAAAACGTTTATTAAAGAGCAGCCAAATTGGAAGAGCCCCCCCCCAAGTCCGGCAGCGTGGAGCGGCCGCCGCGGGCCCGGAGCTCCCTAGGGTTTGTGGGCCAGGGTGGGCCCGATGGTGCCGACGGAGGAGGCGGCCAGGCCGCTGCCCAGCGTTATGAGCGTGGCCCTGGCGCCCGCGGGCAGCAAGTGTCTGCTGGGCAGCGGCTCCCGGGCAGGCAGGACGGGGCTGCCGTCATCCAGCACGGAGGGCACCCGGCCCAGCGGCTCCAGGGCCCCCTTGCCGAGACCTACCTTGTCGCCCAGGTGGCCCAAGGGGCCGTCGCCCTTCACGGGCGCCAGCGTCGACGTGAGGATGAGCGTCTTGGAGGCGGCCTGCAGCAGCGGGGTTGTCTTGGGGTGCCCCAGGCCGCCCAGAGGGCTAGGGGCGAAGGCCACAGCACCCATGGGGGAGCTGGCGGGAGGCGAGGAGGAGCAGGAGGAGGAGGAAGGCTGCAGGCCTGGCAACTTGAAGGGGACAGAGGCGGCCTCGGCCATCACCGACTTGGTGAGCGCGGAGAGCTTGGCGTCCGACATGACGTAAAGCGTCTTCATGGGGCTCGTGCTGGTCACTGCGGGGAAGGGGACAGAGCAGTCAGGGCACGCAGGGGCTCAACGCAGAGACCTTCCCTTATCCCTTCCCCAAAGCATCCCCGGAAACGTCCCCTCGCACGCGGAGGGGCCGGTGAGGCCACGTGCTCCTGCTCGCCCCACGCTGCCCTCCGGGCCATGCCATGTTTGTGCCTCTCCGGACCAGCCCTGGTGCCGCTCCGGCACCTCCAGCCCAGCTCGGGACAGCAGCCGAGGTCGGCTGCCCGTCACACTCCATGCCAGGTGGATGAGAGATCTCAGGACTCGCGAAACGACGCCCTTCATCCTCCTCTTCCTCACATTGCAGGCAGCAGGGGAGGCTGTTACCCCCTCCCGAGTCGGTTCCCTAGCAGAAACGCAGCCCCCGACCACGACGGGGGTCACCGCAAGACCGGACACGAGCGCTGCCACCAGAAGAGCAGCAGGACACGTCACCCAAGGGACGTTCAGACGCACTCAAAGCAGAGACCTGCAGCTGGCCGAGTCGACCGTAGACCCCAACCTTGGGGTCACCCAGGTGCCATCCGAGGCTCCTGCTAGCGCCAGGCGGCCGGATCCCGCTCGCAAGCGGCAGCATCCGAGACACCACGACGGCCGCGAGAGACGGCCCCGGAGCCAGCACCGCTCCGAGCCGGGGTGAACGCAGGCGTCCGACTCTGCCAGGGGCTGCAGGGCAGCGCAGCGGGAGCGGTCCCGGCTCCGGCGCGCTCCGGAGCCGCCTCGCTTGCCCCCGGGTAACGCGGTGCCGCTTCCTTCCTCATTCATCATCTCAGCCCTCAGGCCCGGCCTAAGCGCTTCAGACCCGCGTGCGCCTCCGTCCACCTGGAAATCCCTGGGACCGTGCGGTATCGGAACACCAATAACGGGCACTTTTACAGCGAAGGTTTTGAGGATGGTGGGGACAGCGTCACTGCCCCGCGCAGCCGATCCGTGCGAAGCTGCTGACTGAGCTCCGCAGCATTCATTTGGTGGGAACGGGTCGGATCCGCTCCCCCTCCACGAGACACCTTCAGGGCACACGGGAGCAAGGACTAAAACCAAGCAGCTCTGCAAGGGCCGAGAGTCCCTTCCGCCTCCAGGCTAACCCGAGCCTTCCTCAACCGCTCCGAAACGGCTGCGCAGAGCCAACCAGGGCCATCCCGAACCCAACCTAGACAGAAGCGGCGCTGGCTCTGGCCTCACCTAGGGGTGCTGCGGCCGTCAGGCGGGTGGCGGGGGCGGCGGGAGCCTTCTCTGCGCCAGCCTGGGCTCTGCCGAGATCCACGGGAGGCAGCGGCTTGCCGGGAGAGGCGGCACTGGAGGCGGCCGAGCTGCCGACTGCGCCGTCCGGAGCCTGGAGGGGTTAGAGCAACGGAGAGCGGCTGCAGGAGCCCGCGGCGGCTCGGGCGCCGCAGCCCCCTCTCCCCGGCGCTCCTGCCCGCGCTCCGGCGCTCCCAAACTCCGGGCAAAGGCCACGGAGCAACAAACAGAGACTCATATTGGAGTCACCGGTGCCATTTGCTGCCCCGTCGCTATTAGCGGCGCTTGGGCTGAGGCTGGCACAAACTCGGCTCCTTTTTCACCCGGACTCCTCAGAGCCCAATTTCCTCCATCACTGCGGAACGCTCAGCCCAAGGCTGCACCGTTCCTGACGCTCGTGCAAGCCACAACCTGCTTTTCTTGGCCTCTTCCAGCGAGATGACAGTGCCCCTAACTCACGGGCTCGACTTTCTGCCCTCGAGGGTTGCGTTACGACACAGATGACAGTCCCGAGCACCTACCAGGCGCGTGGCCACCAGTCACACTGAAACTTCAAGCCATGAATTGCCTTGTCCACTGAGCTAGGAGACATTTGGTTCTGCTAGAAGCCTCCCGGCGTGGACTCCGAGCCAGGGTAAGAATGTCTCCATTCCAAACCACTGGTGGCTTTAAGGTGTTTTCAATTAGCCAATCTTGAAAGTTTGGGTCATGGCATGAAAAGGAAGAGCCTGGAAAGAAATATTCTCTGCAACCCTCCTTGGGCCAAGAAGGTTAACGGATTCCCCTGCAGCTCCAGGTATCACGGCGCTTACGTCTTTGGCATCAGCACCCCTTGCAAACAAGGGCCAAAGATTGCGGGTTTTTACCCCAAAGCCCCTCAAGCTGCCTACTTTTGCTTTGCTACTTGAGCACATTTGCACCAAGCTCCCCGGGGAGATTCCTCAGCCCTTCTGCTTCACGCCTGAAGTTCACGGGGGAAGTTCACGGGGGAAAAGAGCCGCCTGCTCAAACTGCATCCCGGCTGCTCCGGGCGCCACGTGGGCTTCCTGCTTCCTGAGCCACCAGCCGGAGCTTCGGAGGGGACCCAACCAGCAACAGCTTTTCTTGCTGTCGGGGCCCAACCAGAGTTGGGTTATTTCCCGAAGACTTTTTAGAAACTTGCTCTTTACAGGAACTGCTGCTCCGTGATGTAACGCTGCGCGCTCCAAGTACACACGACGCACTGGTAAGGGCTAAAACTAGTTACAAAAACACGTGGCTCGTGCTGTTTCGCTTTGCTTTCCAGGCGCGGAATTCGGCACCGTCTCGGAGCCGCAAACGCTGGGGTGAGAGTCACGGCTGCCATGGAATGTCCTGCTTTGAGCGTCCCCACCGCAACAAACACCAACCTGTGCAAGGCCCTGGAGCCAGCTATGCTGAGTTTCCTACCACTGTCAAGTTACTGCTCTGCCAAACATGGTGAGGGCAGAGCAAACGGTAGCTGGGTACGCTAAACCATAAACCCTTCCTCGGAAGGCGTCACAAACCCTCGGATGGCACCTTCCCTGGATCTCGGGGTTTAGGGCAGCCCCAAAGGGCCAGCAGCAAGGAGCAGAAGAGCATTCCCAGCCTCCGCAATGGGAAGCTCGTGGGTTTGGCTCCCTTTTGTCAGGGATGCCCATCTACGATGCAAAGACCATTTTCTGGGTGCTGTGACTTGTTGTCCCCACTCTGCAAGTGCTTCTGATGTCCCCAGGTTGAAGCCTGATCGACACGGGGCTCTTGGCCTTTAACAGTTACTTTCCCCCCAGGTTTGCTCTCTGAAGCAGCACTGCATCCTCGGAGCAGTTCCTGCACACGGGAATTGCCTCCATCTCAAACCAGAACTAGCCCCATGCTCCCTATCAAAACCCACCCTGCAGTCTCACCCAAGCGCAGCCCTTCCTACAACGGCTCCTTCAGCACAACTGCTGTTATCCTCAAACACATCCCGATCTCTGGGAGAGGACCTACAGGATGGACGCGACTGTCACGCAGCATCGGAGCTCAGGTTCCCATTCAGGATGGTCCAAGTTACAGTACCCGAGACGACCACCATCAGCGCAAGAAAGTCTTCTCCAGTTTGACATCTCATGGTCTCTCCTCGTCCCACCACACTGCCAGGAAAGCCTGGAGCTTCAGCAGTAATTTCCACGCTGATGGCAGCTTCAGAAGTCCAGAGAGAGCAACAACCCCAGTGCAGGACTCGCGTAGCAACAAGTACAACCTCAGGAGAACGCTCTGCCACCAAGAGACCTGGTGGACAAACGTCCTTCCCTACCCACTGCCTTGCAAGGCTCCTCTCACCCCACTGCACGACAATACGGCCTCCACATCGCAACAAAACTCATCACACCCAACGCAGACGGAGGAACTAAGATCACGTCCTCCCAGAGCTCATCCTTCTGGCAGCGGACAACTCCTCGACAGAACAGATGCCCTGGATTACCTGCGGCGCTTGCGTCTGCATGGGCTGCTCCTCGAGCGGAGGCTGGATGGCCCCCATGGCAGCCTGGCTCAGCGCGGTCACTCGGCTGGGCTGCCCACGCAGTGTCACAGTAATGGTCGTCGGGGCCTTCAAGCCTAGCAAACAAACAGGAGAAGCTTCCTTGAGGCACAGGCTAGAGGCCACATTCCACCAAGCCGAGATTGCAGCAAATTCCCTTCCTATTAGGAGCTTCCCACAAATGGCACATGGAGATTCCCAACAGCTGCAACTCCACAAATGCAAGATGAACTTTGGAAGTGCCCACCCAAAGCAACTGCCTCTCCCCCTCTCCCTCACCTGCTGCCTGGTTGGAGATCTGTGCCAAGCCAGGGAGACTGCTGGCCAGCTTTGCCAGCCCCCCGTTGGTGAGCAGCTGGTGGATGGCAGTAGGTTTCCCGCTCGCCGAGGCCCCCAGGGACAAGGAGGTGGCAACGGGGATGGTGCGGACGATGGTGCCAGTGCCCGTGGTTATGGCACTCAGGTTCTGCAGAGGCGCAGGCGTCTTCACAGCTGAGCTCTGGAAGGGAGAAGCAGCGTGAGGATCTGGAGGGGAATGGGAGGCTCGGATGGCACAGCATCTCCCGCCCGCTAGAGCCGCAGATCTTGAGGTCAGGCCTCATTTAAGAGGCAGCGAGCAGGTTAAAAAGCAGATGAGGTTGTCCCTTCCAGTCCAAAATCCCTCATTTCAACTCAAAAGCATGCCTGGGAGGAGCTGTGGTTCTACCATGCAATGAAGCATCCTCTTCTGAACGAGGCCTCCCCAGAAGGTACAGGGAGGGCTGCCTAACAGAAGCACCAATGCTCATTTTTTTCCACCTCCAGAAGCACAAGTCTTTGAACCTCCAAATCCCTTCCCAATATTTTATAGACGTTTGCCCAGTTTTGAGTACAACCTCCCAGGGCCTGGTTCCCAGAACTCAACACCACATACGGGTAACCCACAGTCCCTAGTACACGGCCGAAGCTTGGCTGTGTCATCCCGACGCATTTCACAGCTGGAATCCCTCATCATTCCTGGTCCCAGGACACATGTGGTCTGTGGGGGGTTCTCTCCTGCTCCAGCTGCTACTGCTGCCACTCTCCATGCAGCTTCCCTCGGGAGCGCAAGGCCCAAGGGCCACCTACCTGCATGGGCGAGCCGGCAGCAGTCGCACTGGCCGGTGACTTGGTCCCAATGTCCTGCAGACTGAAGCTCAGCCCTTGCAGCAGGCTGCTGGCAGACGCTGCTCCTGAGTTAAAAAATAATAAATAAGAAGTAGTCAAGAGCGGGGAATTAACCACCGTGAAGCTTTAGGTCTTTTGTAGGGCAGTAGCAGCGGGAATCCGTTCTTTAGACAGCGGCATCCCAAGCATCCTGACTCTAGGAAGTTCAGCATCTGAAGGCAACACGAAGTACCAACGACGACACAACCAACAGGGCACCTGCTGCTCATCCACCCTCCCTCCAGCATCCCACTGCATCTCCTGGAATAGCCAGACACCACTGATGAAAATCCCAAAGCCACCAGGGAATGCAGATAAAATAAGGAGTCTCCACGGAATGATTTTGAACCTTTAACGTTCCCAAGAGAGACACGGGGAGAGGCAGGTACCTTGGAGGGTACTGGCGGGCTGGGCTGGCACGCAGTGGGCGCTGCTGGCCACGAGCCTGCTCTGCAGCGCGTGGAAGGCGCTGGGCACCGCGCTGCCGGCCAGCGCGGCGGGCGGGCAGGCACTGCAGGACGCGTCCACCGCCGAGCTCAACCTGCAAGACAAGCAGGAGCAAAAGGCTCGGGTTAGCAACAGGCTGCAGAGAGGGCAATCCTAGAGGGTTTGGCAGCGAGAGGTCCCTGATCTAACCTAGATCTCGTGGGCCTTCTGGAAGTGCAAGGCAGGAAGATGACGAGCCCAAAAAAGCCCAGAGAATTTTCTCTGTGCACATCCTTAGAGCCACAAGCACCCAAGGCAAAATCTGTTTATATCCAAGTGGGAGTGAACTCATCGCATGGGTATGGCCACCTAACAGACACAGCCCAGCCCTGCGCAAAAGGGATCCGCCTTGGAGAGACACTTTTCTATAACCTGCTCTATAGGGGAGCAGCTCTCCTCTCCCTCTGCTCCACCTGGCTCTCCAATGCATAGGGTGGATTAAAGAAAACTGTGCTGGGAGGGACCATCAACATCAAACTCTCCAAAAGAAATCCCTGGGGGAAGTCGGCTGGAAGACTGATGTATTCCTTCCCCTATTTTGGGGAAAGAAAAGCTTCACTGCCAGACAGGACCAAGGGCAGGATTTAAGACAACAACGGTAATTTTTTTGGCAAAGACAGACATAGTCATTCAAAAGACACAGATAAGCAGTTCTCCAGCAAGCTTGGAAACCACACACAGATACAACCCAAAAGCTGCAATACCTGCTGCTTCTGCACATTTTTGCCCTTCTCAGACCTGACCGCCAGCTGAGAAAAGGTTTTGGGAGCCTAAATATCTCCCGAGCTTCCAGATAAAAACAAGTACAAGGAAGTGTGCAGCCAGAACGCTACATATGTGGCAACTACCATGTTGCAGAGAACCCCAGCTCGTAAGAATGAAAACAGACTCACTTTGGGGTGCTGACCAGCCCCGACAGCTCCTTTGCACCTGGCACAGCCTGGCCAACAGCCCCAGGCACTGGTTTTCCAGCAACAACTGCAAAAGAAAAAGATACACAATTCATTTTCTGGCCCAAAAACATCCTGCAGGAGCCTCCTCTGTCGCTCGCTACCCGCGGGCGCAGAGCTGCAGGTCCCGGACCTGCTCACAGACCAAACCAGAGGCACACGCTGCCAGAAACTGGGAACAGCAAACGGAGC
Organism: Tinamus guttatus; assembly: GCF_059628265.1. Lineage (NCBI taxonomy): Eukaryota > Metazoa > Chordata > Aves > Tinamiformes > Tinamidae > Tinamus > Tinamus guttatus. The sequence goes on along the minus strand of NW_028288994.1, from coordinate 158,110 downwards.
AGAACCAGGGGTTCCAAAAGGAAAAGCGCAGAACGGAGAGGTGCCGTCGTCACAGCATCACACTAGGCCAAAGGAATCCCTCAGCACCAGATTAAACCCTCCACAACGCTGCCGCTTCCACCGATCCCCTCCTGCTAACACCAGCCTCCCTGTGCAGATCCACGGCTGCGGTGGATTCGCTCGCGGGTTTGCCAAAGCCACTGATCTCGCCAGGACTTTAGCGAGCGTCTTTACAAAACACACAGGGATGCGACGAGTCACAAGACGTGTTTATTGCGGCCTTTGGGGATACAAGTGCGTTTGTCGCGTGCAGTCCTCCTGCTCGCACCCGGTAAGAGGGAATTCTTGTTTGGTTGGTGTTTACTGCTGCAATTCATTTCCTTTCTGTGAAAAGAAGTAAAGTTGGGAGAATTAAAAAAAAAAAAAAAAACAACATTCTGGAAACAAGAGATTTTCAAAGCTGCCAGGAGAGCAACCTTAGAAAAGGATGGAGGATTTAATAGTTAATTTTCACAGTGCAAACCAACTGTTCAATTAACCAACCAGTGCTTTGGAAGGAGCGGAATCGCTCCTCAGCTTTGAAAATCCCCGATTTCCCAATTGGAGGGAGGCGCTTTCTGTCCTGCTAACACTAAATCATGAGCGACTGTCCTGCTGATGGGGCTCTGTGCTGGGACGGGGACGAGTCATGTCCACACCAACCCAACGTGGTCCTTGAAACGCGAAGGTCACCGTGGTCAAAGCTTCTGGCCTCGCCAAGGCCGCACGTCACCTCTTCTTGGGCTGCTGGGAACTCCGCAGGGCTCGACTGGGAATTCTCAGCCAGAGAGGCAGAAAAAGAGCTGGAATTTGTAAACATGGAAACCCAGTGTGTGTTGCGACAGATTTTTGCATCCCACGTGGCCTGAAGGGTGAAGCTTGCAAAGCCTCAAGGTGCTCAGATGGTCCCGAGGGAAGCAAGGCCACAGTTGTCCATACAGCGGGAGCAGGAGCCTTGCCAACCCGCTCAATCCCGCCAGCGGGCAACACAAACGAATTCTGCTCGGAGCGAGGGTCCACCAGGACCCGCATCCTGCTCCCCACGCCGTCCCGATGCTTTGGGAGAGGGCGTAAAGATGGTCCTGGAGCGTGCAGGCCTGCGGGCAAGCACGGTCCAGAACGCGCGACACCGACTGGAAAACGAGGGCTCACCAAGCCCTGGCGCTGCGCAGTCCCAACGGCACGAAGGGCCTCGCGCCCCTGTCCCTCCAGGTGCCTTCTCCCGTCATCTCCTCCACAAAATCCTGCCCCTCCCGCCCCAAAGCCGCGTCCCGGTGGCCGTGGCATGGGAAGCGGCGCGGGCAGAGCCACCGGCTGCCTGAGCGGCGGGGGAATCGCAACTCACTTTCTGGCGGGGCGGTGAGGGGCGCTCCGGGCCCCGCACCGGCAGCATCTCCGTGGGAGACAATGGTCACCTTGATTTTGGCTCGTTTGGCAGATTTGCTGCACTGGCTCGGGCTCGGGGGCTGGTGCCTCTTCAGCTGCGAGTGCCCATCATCTTTCTCAGCCCCTTCTGAGGGCTCGGAGTAGACCGGAACTGGGGGACACAGAAGGAGCTTTTTGAAACTCCCGCGGCGCCGAGGCCAGCGCGACTCCGCTGCGCGCGCCGAGGTGTGGGGAAGGACACATGCCCATGCGCACAGCTGCAGCTCCCTGCTCATGCCAGTCTTGCCCGTGTGCCAGGAACCCCTTTCGGCTCTCGACCGCCTACGCTGACCTCTTTGCACGCTCCAATTTGCTCGAAGGGCACCAAACCGAAGCGGGATCGGGTACAGAGCCCATCTTGCCTTTGAAGCGAGGAGAAAGAGACGCCTCCGTCGATAACACAGCTTTGCAAGCGCTTTTCGTCGCCAAGCACGGGATAATTGATCCTGCCGTCACCTCTTTCCAAACGGGGCACCAAAGGTGCAGACGTGCTGCCAACGCGGGGATCCCTCCCGGCGCTCCCAGCCAGGGCTGCGCCAAAGCACACGGAGCGGCTGCAGACACGCAGCAAAGCGGCACCGGCACCAAAGGCGCCGCAGCAGAACCAGAGCCCAAAGGGCTTCGGAGCAGAGGGAAAGCTGGCAGCTGAGGCTTTCCTTTGGCACCGACGGCTCTTGTTGCATCCTCGAGCTCGTCGTGTTTGCTTTGTCCTGCCAGATGCCCGGAGCGGGAACCCAAAGCTAAAGGGACTCCCTTCACGAGGGCTCCTGCAGACGGTTTACGCACCAGCTAAGCACAAGAGTCCTGGGCGTCTAAATTCAACCGCCTGGAGGGCGACCACAGCACCTACCTGTCTCCAAGCTGTGGGTGCAGGACAAGACGCAGTCGGAACCTTCATGTTTGGGGACCACAAGTGTTTTGCAGCTGCTCTGGCCCCCGAGGCGAACACCCGACTTGCGCTGCTGCTAGCAGGGTGGCTGGAGCACACTGTCCCTTGTGCAGTGCTCGCAGGCCAGCGCACGCATGCCCTCGCCAGCCGCACGGAGCCTGCAGGCACCAAAGCCACAACACGGTGCCACCAGCCAAGCTCGATGGAGAAGGGCGCATGCACAGGCAGTTAGGTGTCCCCAAAGCCTGGTTAAGTCATGTCCCCGCAGTGAGGAGCGGCGGCCTCACAACTCTTGGTGGTGAACGACGTCTGCTGCGCACGCCCCGGCCCCGTCTTGCAGCTCAGGTGGCAGAGCCAGAGCAACAAGCCCCAAGACTCCAAAAAATGTCTCCAAAGCTGAACTGAATGGAAACGCACGGAAGCCGTGGCCCTCCAGCAGCTGACGACAGATAAAACCATCTCCCACTGGGGCTTTTTTGTGTGCTGTGGCAGGCGCTGAGCCTTGCTCACTGCCGAGCCACATAAAGCCTCTCCCACAGGCAGGAGAGCCACCACCTTGACCTCCCATTCCTCCTCCCAGCAGATGCCACGCGGGAAGACTGGGTAAATACAGGATTATCCCACTGGTTCATGTGTCAGCTCCCAGGCTCATCTCCCAGCACATGGGAGGACACAAAGTGTCTCCAAAAGAAGGCTCAAAGGTGAAAGAGGTCCTTGAAACAAACACCTCAGCCCAGTACTCACCTCAGGACTTCATTACCGTGGTTGCACCCGTAACACATGTGGAGGGAGCCTACAGCATCCAGGGAGCCCATAGGGAGCATCCCTGGACACCGCAGACAATTTGGCTTCGGCAAGTTGGAGCAGCACAGGTGATTCTCACCCACAGCAACGTCCTCAGCAACCTGGGCTCACCTCAGCCAAGAGATGACGGTGACGACACACGTGATGACAGAACCTCTCTAAGCCTTGGATTTCACCCTCTCAAAGCCTTGGATTTCACCCGCTCCTCCTCTCCTAACCCCAGCTATGTGCAGTCTCAGCCACTGTCACTCCGGACAGCAACATACACCTCGAGAGGACCCAACACGCTGCGCTCCACCACAGCTCCAACACACAAGACCACAGCACTAAGATTTCTCCTGTCTACTCTTTCCAAACCACTTGGCAATTCCTTCTTCCTGAGCCCGCTGACCGTAGGACACTCCATGGACACCCAGCATCTCCCAAGCCGGAATCCACTTCCCCTTCTCGCCCCGGCACCGAGCAGGGTTATAGTCACAACTACAAGAAGCCACCACATCATCTGCAACATTTTAGTCCATTGAAGGAAGAACTGCTGCCAGGCTACAAGGCTCCATGAGAGGCATTTCCCTCCTCCTGGGGCAGGGAACGGGGGAGAGCTCTGCAGGGTTAATGCTCTTAGCCAGCATTTGCTTTAGCTTCGAGTACAGCAATGAGAAAGCAAAAAGCAGTGGGGGACGACGGGAAACATTGGACTACAAATCCCCAAACAAATGCAAGTGAGGAGGAAGATGATGAAAGAAGGTAGCGCAGAGACAGAGAGGAGGAGGGAGACGGAGAGAGACAGCGAGAAGTGAGGAGATACTCACCAAAGAGACATGAAGAGGTGCCAGGAGGAAGAGCTTTCCTCACCAGCATGTTTTGTTTCAGAAAAGCAGCAAACTGAGCTGAAATGAATCAGAGAGAATGACAGTATCACAGCCTGGCTCTGGAGTGGGGCAGCAAGCTCCAGGGACGCGCAGACAGAGAGCTTGGAGCAAGCAAGCGGAGAGCCCTGGGCACAGAGACACACCGACCTCTTTTCCACAAGGATGTGGAGCACATCCCACATGGCCAGGGGCATCTGCACTCCAGCTGCTGCGGAGAGCACATCCGAACAACGTGAGCCTCTTCCAGCCCCGGAAGCACCCAGCAAAGGTCCAGCTCCCACGGAAGGGGAGCAGGCCAGGGGCAACAGCAGCTGTGGAAGCTACTATCTGTACGGCTTAGCTCGAACAAGCAGCTGTGGCCAAGAGCTGGGAATACTTGGCAAGAATGAGCCAGGGTATTCCAGGTCCTTAACACCTTCTTGTCACGAAACACGGACCAAATGTCCCACTGCGGACACGCTCCTGAAAAAACAAGCTGGCCACAACACCCACCACTGTGCAGAGCTTCCTCCCATGCACTAGCCAGGAACTTGCTTTTCCAAGTTCAGAAAAGCCAAGGGGATTTTATCCATACCCTGAGAACTAAACAAAATCCAGGCTTGCCTTTCCTCCCAGAGCACGGCCCGAATTAAACTTTAGAGCACACGCAGGGTCACACTATCATAGGAGGTAACAACAAGCCCCTTGCTCATCTCTTGAGCAAAGAAATTAGGAGAGATGAGGGACTTAAACTTGTAAATTAGCATCCAACAGCACAAGAAACAGCTCAAACTAGTCCTCCTCTCAGCGTGTTTCCCTCTGCCATTTGATCTGGAATATTGCCACTGCCCAAACCCCACTGCCTCGGTCACATTTCAATAGTCTCAACCATCGCCCAAGCACCTTTGAATTCCCAAGTAGCTTCCGCAGGCAGATCCCAGCCAAGGGACTCACACCCAAACTAAAACCACAGCACAGCTATGCGGATAAAGAGCAAAGCCTCTGCTGGAACGCCACTTCCAACCCAAAAATCAACCTCCACAGGCTGCTGTTTTCAGATGACAGTGAAAGGGGACCAAGCTGTTCAGAAAACGGCCAGAGGAAACTTAGAAAGCAAGACAGGACTCGGAAAACAAAACCTAAGAGACACTGGGAGGATAGAGACCAAAAGCATGGAGGTGGGAAGAGGGCTGGAAGGCTGCAGGGCATTACCTTGTGCTTGCTTGTGTGTCAGGACTGTGTCTGTCCTCGGGACCGGCCTCTTCAGCAGCTGCGTGGTGCAAATCTGGCTGGGCTTCTGGATGGAGGACACAGCAGCCATTTTTGTCTTGGGGCTTGAAGTGGGGCTGCTGGAGACACTGGATAAATCCTGCTCAGAAAAGGAGGGAAAAGCTCTTACCCACGTGTTTCCCCGAAAGGAGGCTGAGCATAACAGCATGCAGGCAATAACGCAAATCCTTACGGCACTCGATCCCCACCTACAAATTCAGCCCCTATCATGACAGCGGGCCCCAAAGGGCCTGCAGACCATGGATGATGGCACCTTATTGTGCCACAATTTGCTTGGCTTCCCTCCACTGAAGAGGCAAAAAGACCCCAAAAGCAGCATGCATTTGGATTTTGTTGGAGCCCATTTTGGACGATCCGCCTGTCCCTGCACAAGCCACAAACTCCTTCACATCCTCTCCCAGCTCCAATGACAGCTCTCACCCCCATCTCAACCGTTCAAAACCACCCCTTTCCACCGCCCCAGCCTTCCTCAGCCCAGAGCATCCCGGAGCGAGCTCCCACCTCGGAGCCCGAGGGCGAAGCGGGCACTTTGGTGGCCGGCGAGGCCGGCCTGCTGCTTCTCTCCGGCAAGTCAAACGAGAGGTCCCTCCTGGTCGAGTCCCGCGGCTTCTTCTTTTTCTCGGCGTCCAGGTCACGGGGATCGGAGCCCGAGTGGCTCTCCGCTCGGGTGAGGACTCCGGTCAGGAAGTCAGCTATTTCATCCTAGGTAGGATGAAACACACGGTTAAGACTCCATGCTCTGCTGGCCTCTAAATACCCCATCTTCATCGCTTAAGAGAAAAACAAAACACGCATTTAGTACAGCTACAAGATGTCAAAGAAAGACCTCAATCTTTACCTGGATACACCTGTCCACCATACTCTGGGTCAGGCCTTCAGACTTCTTTTTGGCTTTGCTTATCCTATTCAAAACCAAAACACAGAAATCACCACACGTTTGTGTTTCCCCTTCCACACTTGCAGCACTATTCTCAATACGAGTGTAATTTTCAAGCTTAAAGTTTGACATGGAGATTACCAGCTCCCCTAGTACTCAAGAACACAGTCTGCAAGAGAGATGGGATTCATCCCTTGAAGCACTGGGGAAAACTTTGGTGACAACCAAACAGGCTCATCACCAGCGATATCAATGCCAAAGCTTCACCAGAAGAAGATTTCTTCTCCTTGAGAGCTCTATCTTCAACCCCAATAGTTGAGTCTTACATTTCCTTCTTTCTGCTCATTTCCTCTTCCCTGCCACAGACTTAAACACACCAATGCATCTTGTCCAGATGACCAATAAAAAGTGAATTTTATCAGCTTGCAGCCCGTTACCTGAGATTGTCATCTGCTCCTCCCACCACCACCATGCTGTTATCGGCTCGGATTTTCTCACGGAAATCTTCCATCGCTTCGATGTTGCACTGCAGGGAATTCTGACCGATCACGAAGAGGACGGGGGTCTTCATCTCCAGGAGGGGATCATCAATGTCCTGCAAGGGTAGCGGGACCTGTAAGGCTGCAGCTGTGCCAGGATGCAAAGCTGCTGGAGCTAAGACCTTCCTGGATTAGGTGTTTCCTAAACAGATTGGCATGCACCACGGCAGGGCGGACAGTTCTTCCCATGTGATCCTAACAAGGAGTGACAGCATCTTGGTGGGAGAGAAGTATAACTGGCATGGCTCATTTGGATCAGATTACCCAACTCGCATGAGAAACCCCGACCTGGAAGCCAAATCCATACACAGCATCGTTACTCCATTACGCCAGCCGGGACTGACACTCTCCCCCACAGCCAGACATTCACAGTACAAGAGGGATGTGGAGCTGCTGGAGAGAGGCCAGCGCAGGGCTACGAGGATGATCAGGGGCCTGGAACATCTGCCCTGTGAGGAGAGGCTGAGGGAGCTGGGCCTGTTCAGCTGGAGAAGAGAAGGCTGAGAGGGACCTGAGCAGTGTCTAGAGGTACCTCAAGGGAGGCAGTGAGGAGGATGGGGCTGGTCTCTTTTCAGTGGTGGCCACTGACAGAACTAGAGGTAATGGCCACAAACTGAAGCACCAAAAGTTCCACAGGAACTTAAGGAAAAATTTCTTCCCAGTGAGGGTGCCAGAGCACTGGAACAGGCTGCCCAGAGAGGTTGTGGAGTCTCCTTCTCTGGAGATCTTCAAACCTGCTTGGACGCAGTCCTGTGCCACGTGCTCTAGGTGACCCTGCGTGTGCAGGGGTTGGACTAGATGATCTCTAGAGGTCCCTTCCAACCCTAAGCATTCTATGATTCTATCCCATTTGGTTGCATCTTCCCCGCTTCGAAATTTTCACAAATCTAGCACAATGCAGAGGAAGCACCATGAGGAGGTCAACTGGTATCACAGCTTTCCAGGGTGAGCCCAGGATGGGATTCAGGTGGCTGTACAGAGCCCTGAACAAAACTCAGCTCAAGAAGCATGCCCTAACTCCCAAAGGGGTCCCTGCACAGGAGCAATGTGAGATTCCCCCTATACAGCTAGTAAAAAAGCTAGTTGGACTTCATACAAATCACCCTAAGATGTCATCTTGGCCACCAAGTGCCAAGTAACAGGTGGCCAATGACACACAAGACCCTAAGCTGGAGCTGCAAAAACACATCAGAGAAGGGACAAGCAAACAAGCTTTTCATTCCTGCTTCCAATTATCACTGGACTTCCAAGCTGAAGTCTATAAAACAGTCTAAGAAGGTTAGAAAATAAATAAAGAGTTTCTTAAAACGCTTCCCCCTTTTCTCCTTACCCCTCTGGGTCCATCCACCGTTAGGAGAGGGAAGCCAAGGCACACAACCGCAGTGACGTACTCTATCACTGAAACCTGCACGCAAAAGCAACACGTCAAGCTCAAGCAGACAAATGTATCAATACTGCAAAGGCTGTTTTGCCAGGTACAAAAATATCTTCCAAATTCACAGCTGGTTTTTCCTGATTAAAAAATGGGAGGTGATGAAGAACTCAAAATCCTTAATTATTTCCTTTTTCCTATTCCTTCCTCAGAAAGGGAAAAGAGAAGAGAAGGATCCCTGAGAGCTTAAATGCAGTAGTAATGCACTTAAGCTCTGCTGGCTCCGCTTAAATGCAAGTGACAGAGTCAGACCTGTTTTGAGACAGTTTCTAGTGATAAATGAGTTATAAATTTCTGCTCCTCCAGATATGCTGTTATTCAGGATGCTAAACAGAACAAACTCATCGAGGTCTCCTTCCACCCAAAGGAGGGCAAGCTCTGTGAAACTGGTCAGTCTATGGGATTAATGGAAGCAGCCTCCGAGAGGATGTGAAACAAGCTGGTACTTACGTGACAAGCCACCAAGGCACCTGTGTTCCACCCAATTAGGATGATGGGCTTGTGCGAGAAGTGGTTGTGAATCTACGGGGAAAAAAAGGAGATAGATGGAAAAGATACGGGCAACGGGGTGACATATTTGGGTGGCTGAGCCCGGACGAGGCGCCGGGCGCTCCTACCTCGGCCACTTTCCCTCGCACTGCCCCGATCATGTGTTCGAGACACTGCAACACTCCCACACCGCCGCCGTTGTTCAGCAGGTGGGTGGCAATGGGAATCACCTAGTTTGAAAGGAAAGACGGATAAATAACAAGGGCATTTCCAAGGAAAAAGGTGCCAACAACAATTTGGATCAGAGCCCAGTGTGCGTATGAACTTTTATGCTCTTCCTACTCCTGATGGTTTGAACTTCTCCCCTTCCAAAACCAGGAATACAAACCTTTCCTAAGCAGGAAAGCTGCGACTGCCAGAACCGGTGCCGTCGAGAAGTGGGGAACATGGAATTGGAGGGTCCAGAAGAAGCGATCAGGATGAGAGGAGAACCAGGCAACTTGCTCTGCGAAGTTCAACAGAGGCTACGTAAGACCCCCAGGACCCTCCCTTGCAGCAGGCCGTTCATCGGGCGCAACCTAAGCAAAGCTTCATGCAAGAGGACGTTCAGTCTATGCGAGCTTGACAGAAAGCCCACACAGGCCACGACATGCTCCCAAGGGGACTGAGAAAGAAGGGTTAGCTGGTGACAGTCCCAGCACAATCCCTAATAATTCCTGGGTAAGTTTAAATGGTTATGCACGTGAGAGAACGGGAGGAATAAAGCAGATCTGAGCACACAGGGCAGCAAGCTTGCTCCCTGTGAGCCCCAAAAGACACTCACTGGTTTATTATGGGACAAGACACCCACTGCTGGGTCCCAAGGTCTCTTCAGCAGCAGAGACAGAGCCTCAGCTCCTGCTGCCCCCGTCTTCGTGGTAGAGGAGAGCAGCATCCTGTCGATCAGGGTGGGGATCTGAAACCAAAGGACAGAGCGGGCTGAGAAAACGCGCGCAGCCCTTCCGAGAGGCTTTGAAATATCAGTACTGCAGGCTTAAAAACACAACTTGGGCTGCTCTGTCAGCAAAAGCTGGAAGCCATCAGGCAAACGCTCACTGCTCTGTGGAATATACAGAGCAGCAGTACAAGGAGCACAAGATGCTTTAGCTTTCTTTGATGAGGTATGTGAAGGGAGAACGTGAGAAAAGATGGAAAGGTCTCACTGTTTTTCTCACCTTTCCCTTAAGCGTTTGCAGAGCATCCAAGTAAGCAGCCAACACTGGCAAACTGAGGGTCTCCACTAACGTTGTGTGAAGCCACTGGATCAGTTTGGTGTCCCAGTTCACGCTGGCCAGAGCTTGACGGACTCTCCGAGCACATTTGTCCACCGCTATCCTCCTCAGGACTGGCTCATTGCAAGCCTAAAAAACAGAAAAGGAAATGAAGATTAAAAGAAGGGAAAAAAAATCAAGGATGCTACGTGAATCCCAAGTATCAGCTTGGACTGCTCACAACCCTCTGGCAGCAAGTAAGGACCCACATCCTCTCAGCAAAGACAAAACCAATGTCCAAACAAACAGGGCAAACTGCTTTTTTAAGGCTGTAAAACCCCAAAGCCTTTCATCTTGACCCAACACATCTTTGCTAGGGAGGACTGAATAAAAACACACAGGTGACGACCCCAACGACAGATGAGAGGGAAACAGGGAATAAAAGACTTTACCCCTTCGTTGGCCAGGCGAGCCAGCCTGTCCGACTGCAGCGCTTTGTGAATCTTGTTAAATAGCTTGTTCTGGGCCATTGTCCAACCCGTCCTGCAATGAAAACCCAAAGAGGTAACACAGAGAGCTTTGCACAGACACCCAGGAGATATTATGGTCCCCAAAACCTCCCAAGAAATTTCCCTGCTCATCCCCAAGGCACAGTTGGGAATCAGGTACAGTTACAGTCACAAGAACTGATTTCTGACTAAGGATAAAGTTTCACTACTAAGGATTTAAGCTAAGAGAACAGCTCCATAAAAAATACATTCATTTTAAAATGTCGCTAGGTTGTCCTGGTGAACATTAAAGCCTCATGTAAGAGTAAGAGCAGCAGCCAACAAGACAAAAACAGTAGCTCTCTTAGCACAAGTCCTCTCATTATTTCTCAGAGTAACTGTCCAAAAAAACCTTCATTCCACCTAACGCCAAGACTGCCAACTGGGATGGCTACAGCTTCCAGGGAACGTTCTTAAAAGCAGGGGGTTTAGGCGTATCTCCATTTTTAATTTTCTGCAGTGGAATATGCCTGAATTGGGCACTTCTATGTAACCTAAAAGGTCCCTGTCCCAAATGTTTTTGGTTAGGAGAGTGATTCCTTTTCTCCTACCTGTTCACGTGCTCCTCCCAGTCGTCCGGTGGCGGCGGCGCGTCCGCATCCGTGCGCGCAAACATCACGTGGCGCTCGCACTCGTTCATCACGCTGCGCGCTTTCTGGTTGTCGTACAGCGGCACCGGCGTCGCCGTCACCGTCTCCACATCCAGAGGGATATCCGCCTCGCTGCAAGGAAAAAAATTCCCTTTAGAAAACAGGGCGTAAGCCAGGAAAAACGGAGCAGATCAGGAAGCGTGACACCTTGTCAAGACACCTGTGAACTTAGTGTTTGCTCCATTCCCACGTCTATCTAAAAAGATGCTGTGACCAAGGGCACTGCTACAAAATCATGCTGTTTGTGACAGAGATTCATGTTTAGTACATTATAATAGACACTACTATATATATATTTGTGTGTGTATATATATATATTCCTAAACGAGGTTCTTATTTCTGGTTTGGGTCAAGCCAGCTTCTGCTTTAAGTTCTAAAAGTAGGTGCACTTTGGAAGCCTGGGCTCCTGTGGCCAGACAAGCAACTTTTGCTGAAGAAAACAAGTTTTAGGGCCACAGCACAGGACGGGGACAAGCTCCTTGCTAGCAAAAAACATGGAGACTGAGCCCCAGGCACAGAGGACAGAAGCGCTCAAGACACGAATGAGTCCTGCACCCCATGATGCCCCAAGCTAGATACTGGGCCAACCCCCGAACGTGGGGGCTCCCCGGGGCTCCTTAGCCAGACTGCCCCCCCAGCCTCACGCTCACCCCCTACAGAGCCCCCAGCCCCGCAGGAGCCCCATAACCTGTCCCCGAGACCCCATACATCGTCCCTACGGGCCCTCCCAGCCCCCTAGGAAGACCCCCACACCTCCCCAGAGCCCACAGGAGCCCCCACTGCCCCCCAAGGGCCCCCACTTCCCTTCAGAGACCCCCCAGGACCCCACACTCACCCCCTACAAAGCCCCCAGCCCCACAGGATTCCCTATTCCTCCACAGAGACCTCCCTAGGGACCTCCCAGCCCCATAGGAGCCCCTCACTGTCCCCCACAGACCCCCCAGCCTCACGGGAGCCTCCTGCAGACCCCCCAGCCCCGTCGCAGCCCCATATCCCCCCCCCAAACGCCCTTCCCCGTCTCACAGGGCGCTGTCGGGCTGTCGCCGGGGGGTGACGAAGAGCATGCGGGTGGGCCGGGCGGCGCTGGCGTCGGGGTGCGCGCTCCAGGGCTTGGCGTAGCTGTGGTCCAGGCACACGAGGTCCAGCTCCCGCTCGTGCACCGAGAGCTGCAGCAGCAGCGACGTCCCCATCCTCCGCGCCGACCACTGCAGGTCCCGCTCGCGGTCCCCGCCGCGCTGCGACATGGCCGCCCCCCCGGCCCGCGCCGGGCCTGGCGCGGGCCGCAGCGCGCATGCGCCGCGCCGCGCCGGGGAAAATGCGGAGCGGAACGTGGAGCGGAGCAGGGCGAAACGGCGGGCGGCAAAACGCGGAGAGCGGATTAGCACGGAGCGGGGACACATTGACGCGCACACCCATGGGGACCCGGGACGCAGGGACACAACCCCTTAGGGACATCCGGACGCAGTGGTACTGGGACATGAGAACACATGGCACAAATTCCCAGGGATGTGCAAGGGACATGGGGACATATGGATAAAGGGGCACGGGGACCCAGGGACGCACCCCCAGGGGGACACACAGACACATGGACATGGTACACAGTCCCCCATGGGGACACAGGGACACAGCGATGCAGGGACATGGGGACACATGGGCATGGCACATTCCCGCATGAGGACACACAGATAAAGGGACACAGGGCACAGGACAAACCTCCATGGCTGCACACGGATACAGTGATAAAGGGATATGGAGACAAATGGGCACGGCATAAATCCCTGTGGGGACACATGGATAGAGGGACACAGTGACATGGGGACATCCCTCTAAGGGGACATTTAGGCACCAGGATAAAGTGACATGGGGACACAGTGAACAAGCACATGGGGACACACGGGCACGGCACAAACCTATGTAGGGATACACAGAAACAGGAACACATGAATACAGGGACAGAGTGACATGGGGACACCTGGACATAGGGACACATGGGCACAGAGCCAAGGTTGCATATCCCCAGCGGGGACGCAGTGACATGGAGTGCTACAGGGTGCTATGGGAGTTACAGGGTGATATAGGGTGCCATGGGATGCCACTGGGTGCCACTGATGATTGGAGGTGGCAGCAGCACCCTGGAGGTGCCAGCTGCCCAGTGTCAGGGGGCCACCATGTCCCCCCTCCCACCAGTCCCCTGATCCCACTGTGACCCAGCATTCTGGAAGGCACCGGCACCCAGCGCCCGGCACCTGGCACTCATCCCCGGTGCCACCATGCTGCGCCTGGTGGTGACCAGCGCCCGCATTCCCGCATCGCAGGTCACCGGTGCCGATGTGCACGTGCGCGCCGAGTTCAGAGGTACCGTGCCAGGAGGACATGTCCCCAGGGCCACCCTCCAGGTACCCGCTCGCTGCCAAAGTCCCTGTTCCCAGGTGTCCCCAGGAGCACCCGGGTGGTGCTGGGCAAGCGTGAGACCATCTGGAATGAGGTGAGGCCGCACGGTGTTGAGGCCACCGCTTCCCATGGTGGCCAGTTCCCAAAGGGGACAGTCTCCATGGTGGCCCCAGTCCAGCAGCAGCTGGCCTCTGTGGTGGCATGTCCCCATAGGGGCCACTTCACACCAGGGGGGCCAATTTCCACAGTGGCAAATTTCCACTGTGGCTGGTACCTTCAGTGGCCGGTCCCTGTGGTGGCCAGTCCCCATGGAGGCTGGACCCACGGTGACTGGTCCCCACTGCAGCCAGTCCCTATGGCGGCCGGTCCCTGCAGTGACTGGTCCCTGCTGTAGCTGGTCCCCATGGACACTCTTCCCCACTGCAGCCAGGACCAGTGGTGGCTGGTCCCTGTGGTGGCCAGTCCCTGCTGTGGCTGGTCGCCATGGCGGCCAGTCCTTGTGGTGACCAGGCCCTGTTGTACCAGGTCCCTACTGTAGCCAGTCCCCACGGTTGCTCGTCCCTGCTGCAGGTGGTCCCTACAGTGGCTGGTCCCCACAGTGGCTGGTCCCCACGGTGACCGGTCCCTGCTGTGGCGTGTCCCTGCAGTGGCTGGTACCCGTGAAGGCTGGTGCACACGGTGGCTGGTCCCCATGGTGGCTGGTCCCCACGGTGGCTGGCCCCGTAGTGGCCAGTCCCCACGTTGTGCCCTGTGTGTCCCATCCCCGCAGACGCTGGTGTGGCCGCTGGGCTCCCATCCTCTGGACCCGGTCTCCACGGTGCTGCTGCGACTGCGCCAATGGGGCCACCCCGCACCGGATGGGTGAGTGACAGCGTCGGGGGACACCGCCGGCACTGGGGACTCCCCGCTATGGCCACGCTCCCCGCAGGGACCTGGGCACCGCGATGGTGGCGCTGGGGCAGCTGGCGGCTGAGCCGAGCAGCGAGCTGGCCCTGAGCGATGTCCCGCTGCTCGCCCACGACCGGCAGCCCTCGGGGGTGAGCGCCTTCCTCCCCACCCTGCTCCTCATCATCACCAGCCCCCCGCGTGCACCATCCCAGGGTGACAACGGGCGCCGTCGCCCGCAGTGCACCCTCACCCTTCGCTGCGCCTACGTCCCCCCTGGCCACCCGCCCCGGGTGCCCAGCGCCGTGGCCGCAGGTAAGGAGGTCCCAGCCGGCAGTGCCATCCCTGCGGGGCTGGGGACAACGCCGCATTGTCCTCATCTGCTGTCCCCAGATGTCCCCAACCGCAGCGTCCATCCAAGCCCCATGGCAGGGAAAAAACAGGATTTCCAGGTACCACGAGGCACCCACTGCGTGTTTTTCTTGGGGGGGGGGGTGACTTGGGGTGGCATTTGTCCCCCTCTGTCCCTCTCCCAGGTACGCGTGCGCATCATCGAGGGGCGGCAGCTGCAGGGCAACAACATCAAGCCGGTGGTGAGGGTGCTCATTGGTGAGCACGCCTTCCGCACGCGCATCCGCAGTGGCAACAACCCCTACTACGATGAGGTGGGAGCGCGCAGCGGCGCAGAGCGCGCGGCGGCCTCGTGGAGCCTGCAGCATCCACCGCCGCCCCTGCTGCCTTTGCCAGGTTTTCTGCCAAAACTTCCGCCGGACGCTCGCGCGCCTCTTGGACGAGCCCATCCACATCCAGGTAGGACGCGGTGTCGGCGTCAGCCCTGCTGCACACTGGGGACAGAGCTGATCCTGGCATCACGCGCAGGTGCTCAACTCCAAGGCAGTGCGCGCCGAGTCGCTCATTGGCGTCTTCAAGGTGAGCAAAGGGGATTCTTGGGGACACTTGGGGACAAGGCACCATGACGGCATCTCACCTTCTCGCCCAGCTGGATGTGGGCAGCGTCTACAGCGCTCCCGGTAGGTGCCCGTAGCCCATGGCCGGCAGGTCCCCGCGGGCGCTGCGTGCTCAGCCGCCCGCACTGGCAGGTCGGGCGCTCGCTTGGAAGTGGCTCAGCCTCCACCAGCCCGACCGCCCCAACGCCGGCGTGCGGGGCTACCTGCGCACCAGCCTGTGGGTGCTGCGCGCCGGTGAGCCCGCACCGGTGCGTGCCCCGTGCCACCCCGGCACTCCTGCCGTGTGCTCCTGCTCGCTGCCGCCGGCACCTGCCGCCTCTCTTCCCACGGCAGGAGCTGGAGGCGCTGCCGCCAAGCGACGACGTGGAGGGAAACCTGCTGCAGCCCTCGGCGCTGCCCGGCTGCCTGGCCACGCTGCAGCTCCGCGTGTACCGCGCCGAGGACGTTCCGCAGGGTGAGCGCGCCGGCTGCGCGTCTGCTCCCCCGGCTCCGGCGCCCGATCCAACGCCTCCTTCCCTTCCCACCGGCGCAGAGGATTCGCCTCGGCCTCATTTCCCCGCAATGCTGCCGGCGGGCAGGAGGAACGGCCTCACCGTGGAGGTGGCCTTTGCCGGCAGGACGGTGGGTGGCCCGTGCGGGGACGGGACGTGGCCGTGGTGCTCTTGTTGCGTGCTCATGGCGCGCTTGTGTTACAGCTGCGCACCCGGGCCGTGCCGCCCACCGCCAACCCTGCGTGGAACGAGGTGCTGCTCTTCCCACTGCGGGTGAGCCAAGTGACACCGCTGGGTGACACCACTGGGTGACACCGCCGGGTGACCCAGCCGCCGGCACCGCTGGCGGCACTGGGGGGCTGCGGCTGTGGTGGCAGCGCAGCAGGAGGATCCGGCCACCCCAACCACTTGTTCCCTTCCCCAGCTGCCCTCCGTGTGTGACGAGATCCGCCTGGCCCTGCTTGGAGGGTAAGGGGCGCCATCGGGGCACCCGGGCCCCCAGCAGCCCCACGGCCCCCGCACCCCCAGTGCTGGCGGCGGTGCCACCATCCGGGTCACCCAGTGGTGACCCATGGACTCCCACAGGGACCGCACGGACAAGGGTGATGTCCTGGGCACGGCCACCCTGCGCCTGTCCCAGGTGTCCTCGGCTGGCACCGAGGCGGAAGGTGAGGGGGTCCCCAGGATGGGCTGAGGGGATCCTGGTCACCGCCCCCCCCAGCCCCACTAAGAGCCTCCCCACATTCCCAGGTGGATCCTCCGGCTTCTTGCCCTGCTTTGGACCCAGCTTTCTCCCCTTGTATGGCAGCGTCGCCACCCGGCTGCTTCCTGCCTGGAGACCCGGCACATCTGGAGTGAGTCATTCCTGCTGGGATGGCAGGGTGCTGGGATACCAGGTTACCAGGATGCTGGGATACCAGGATACTGGGATACATTGGAATACTGGGATACCAGGATGCTGGGATGTCAGGATACTGGGATTCTAAGATGCTGAGATTCTGGGATACCAGGATGCTGGATGCCAGGATACGGGGATGCCGGGGTGCCGGTATACCGGGATGCTGGGATGCTGGGATGCCGGGATGCCGAGATGAGGGCAAGCATCACGGGACATGCCGGGGGCACACGCGCTCCAGCCGCTCTGCGCCTCTGCAGCCCAAGCGCGGCGCGACGTACCGCGGCCGCATCCTGCTGGAGCTCAGCACCAGCACGGAGAGCCCGGGCGAGCGGGAGAGGGACGTGGTGGCCGCCGAGGACCTGGCCCGCCTGGAGGTATCGGGGCTGGGGGGCAAATGAGGGATGTCCCTGGCGATGCCCTTGGCTGCATCCCGCCACGGCCGCCAGCAGCGCTTCCTGCGGCGCCGCACGTACGGGCTCTGCGCCGTGTTTTCCTCGGCCACGATGCTGCCGCACTGGGACGAGCTGCTGCAGGTCGAGGTCAGCGTGGGCCACTACGGCAACCGGGCCGAGGGCTCGTGCAAGGCAGCCGCCTCGGCCACGCAGCACGGCCGGCCCGTCTATGACGGTGAGTGGTGCCAGAATGGCACCGGAGAAGGGTTGCTCGCTGGGATGAAGGGAAAGGGATGCTCATCGTCGGCCGGGAAAAGGGATGCTTTCTGTGGTGCAATAAAAGGGATTCTGGAAAAGAAATGCTCATTCAGTGTGGGAAAAAGGAAATTAAATGGGATGCAGGAAAAGGAATGCTCCCTGGGATATAGGAAAAGGGTTGCTTGCCATAGTCCATGAAAAGAGATGCCCACCACGGTGCAGGAAAGGGGATGCTCACTGGGAGGTGGGGAGAGAGATGCTGGAAAAGTGATGCTTGCTGGGGCTGAAGGGATGTTTGCCATGCCATAGGAAAAGGGATGCTCACCAGGATGGTGGAAAAGGGGTGTTCACAAGGATACAGGAAAAGCAATAATTGCTGTGGCATGGGAAAAAAAGGATGAGATATAGGAGAAGTGGTGCTTCCCATGGCACAGAAAAAGGGGTGTCCACCAGAATGTGGCGAAGGGATGCTTCCCAGGACTTGGGAAAAGGGATGCTCACTGGCTTGTGGGAAAAGGGACGCTCTCCCTGCTCCACGTTCCTGCTCTCCCAAGCAGGCAACCGCTACTACTACCTGCCCTGGTTTGACACCAAGCCCGTGGTGGCCCTCACCTCGTCCTGGGAGGACATGAGCCACCGCTGGGACATACTCAACGCTCTGCAGGCCGTGCACGACCGCCTGGTGCGAGGGGCATGGGGACACTGCGGGGGGACCTGCTGCATGTTCCCAAGCCCGAGTGCCATCCAGCCTCATGCCCACTGGCAGGAGCACAACCTGGCATCCCTGCGCCGCCTCCGAGCCCACGATGCAGACTGGGATGAGGCTGGGAAGCGGCTGCTCCGCGACCTGCTGGAAGGTTGCAAGTGAGCGCGCAAGCACGCCAAGGCGAGTGGCACCGCCAGGCTGCTTTTCCTGGGAAAAGGTGCCCCTCTGTATTTTTCCTCTCTTTTCACCCTTCAGGAAGGTGCTGCTGGGGCTGGAAGCGCAGGCCACGGTCACGGTGCTGGACGGGCACCTGCGGGCCGCGCGCGTCCAGCTGCTGCAGCAGCTCGAGAGCGCCGCGTGCGACGCCAGCCCGGAGCACGGCAGCCTGCTGCCCGCGGCCGAGGGCTGGCTGCAGCGCCTGGCCGCTGCGCTCACCGAGGTGGGATGCGGGGCCGGAGCTGGTGCGTGGCTGCGGTGATGAGTTGCACCGGGCTCAGCCCGCCGACGCGTCCCCACTACCACGGCAGCCGCAGGTTGGGGTGCCCGACGTGGAGCTGTGGCTGCTGCGCAAGGAGCGGCGAGTGGCCTGCGCCCGCCTGCCCGCCGCCACGCTCATGTTCTCCCGGCACGGCGCCTCCGGCAGGGCCTGCGGCAGGATCCAGACCCTCTTCCTCACGGTGGGTCCTGGCTGCCCTCTGGGTATTGCCCGGGTACCGTTCGTCATCCTGGCTCGTCCCAACATCACCTGGGTACCAGGCGGCATCCTGTCTGCCATCCCGGCATTGCCCAGGTACCAGCCCATGTCCCAGCTGGCATCCTGGCATCACGTGGGTACCATCCAGGATATCGGCTTACCCTGGGATTGCCTGGGAACCAGCCAGTATCCTGGCTGTCATCCCAGCATTGTCCAGGTGTCTGGGTACCAGGCAGCATCCCAGCTGCCATCCCAGCATTGCCTGGGGACCATCTAGTGTCCTGGATGGCATCCCGGCATCACCTGGGTACCATCCAACATCCCAGCTGGCATCCCGTCATCGCCCCAGTATCAGGTGACATCCTGGCTCATCCCAGCACTGCCTGGGTATAATCCAGCATCCCAGAATTGCCTTGGCAATCCAGCATCCCAACTGGCATCCCAGCTTTGCCCGAGTACCACCCAGTGCCGCAGTTTATCCTGGGATTGCCCGGGTACCACCCATCACCCCTGCTCATCCCAGCATTGTGCGGGGGGGACTGGGCGACATCCCAGCTCATCCCGGTGTCACCGGCAGGCGCCGCGGGACGAGGGGGTACCGGAGGCCGTGTGTGCCCAGCTCCGCGTGCGGCTCTGGATAGGGCTGGTGGCCGAGAGCCAGGAGCTGGCGCGGCACCTCAAGGGCAGCCTGCAGGTCTATGCCGAGACGGTGAGTGGTGGCCTCGCGTCCTCGGTGTCCCCAGGGTCCCCGGTGTCCCCTCTCCAAGCCGCTGGTCGCTCTCCACAGTACGAGAACCAGCTGAAGCTCTTTGGCAAGTGGGGCACCCGGGGGCTGGTGGCCCGGCCTGTCTTCTCCGATGTCACCGGCAAAGTGGCCCTGCCCCGCGACAAGCTGTGCCCGCCCCGGGGCTGGCGCTGGGATGGCGAGTGGAGAGTGGAGCCGCAGCAGAGGTGAGCGACCGTGTCCCTGTGTTCCTGCGTCCCCCCACCCCACCGCAGTGACCAGGGTGTCACCGGTGCCACCACCGCCAGGCTGCTGCTGGACACGGAGACCAACGTGGCCAAAGTGCTGGAGGAGGTTTATGAGAACCAGAGCCGCCGGCCTGGCGGGGACTGGGCAGCCGCCGCGGTGCCCCACACCGATGCCGTGAGCTGGGGGGAGACGGGCGCTTGGAGCGGCAGGGATGCACGGCATGAGTGGGCCAGGGCTCAGCCCCCGATGGGTGACACGAGTGGGCCAGGGCTCTGCCCCTGGGGTAGGTGACACGAGAGCACTAGGGCTCGGCCCCCAATGAGTGACACGAGTAGGCCAGGGCTCTGCCCCTGGGGTAGGTGACATGAGTGCACTAGGACTCAGCCCCCAGTGGGTAACATGAGTGCACCAGGGCTCAACCCTTGGGGCGGGTGACATGAGCGCACCAGGGCTCAGCCTGCTATGGGTGACACGAATGCAGCCTTGCTCAGCCAGCCCCCTCCCTGCCACCACGCAGGCTGGGTCACCGGTGCCCCCCAAGGAGCAGGTCACCTGCCCCGCGGGCTGGCAGGTCACTGAGAACTGGCACGTGGAGGTGACGGGGGCCGTGGATGATGCCGGTGAGCGGTGGGGACCGCGGGGGGGGACCGCGGGGGTTGCACATGGGTGACGCAGGCACCCCGGTGCCACTCGGTGGCCAGGCTGGGAGTACGGGGTGAGCGCGGCGCCCGGGTACCCGCCGCCCGCCTGGCACCCCGCCGAGAAGACCTACCACACGCGGCGGCGCCGGCGCTGGCTGCGCTGCCGCCACCGCCGCCCCGGCGCCCAGGGCACCCAGCAGGACGTGGCCGCCCTCCTGCGCACGGTGGGCACAGGGACATGGCGGGGGGGGGGGGACAGCAGGGACAGCAGGGGGTGGGTGCAGCAGGGATGGGGTGGCAGGGATGGGGTGGCACTGGAGGCAACGGCAGGGATGGGGTGGCAGGGATGAGGTGGCACTGATAGACTAGGTAGGGATGGGGTAGAAGGACTATGGTACCAGGGATAGGGTAGCACTGATGGGGTGGCAGGGACATGGTGGCACTGGAGGCGACGGCAGGGATGGGTTGGCAGGGATGGGGTGACACTGATGGATTCAGCAGGGATGGGGTAGAAGGACTATGGTGCCAGGGATAGGGTAGCACTGATGGGGTGGCAGGGACATGGTGGCACCAAAGCGGATGGCAGGGATGGGGTGGCAGGGCCAGGGTTGACCTGGGCAGAGTGGCAGGGTTGGGGTACAGGAGCCAGGGTGGGGGGCCAGTCCCGCTGGGTTCCCTCCATGGCGCCATGCCATGCGGTGCCATGTCGCACGGCGCAATGCCATGTCACCCCGTGCTGTGTCACCCTGTGCCCGTGTCACCCCATGACGTGTCACCCCGCACTGTGCCCCGCGGCACTGCAGCCTGTGGCGGAGGCCGAGCCCTGGGAATACGGCACCTTCCCGGGGCGCCACTTCCACCTGCAGCCCCAGGCGGGCGACGCGCTCCGGCGGCGCTGCTGGCACCGGCGCCTGGTCCCCGAGCGCCCCGGCCCTGCTGCCCCCCTCTTCCTCCTCGAGGGCACCCTGGTACGTTCGTGACGCTCCGGCGGGGGGGGACACACGGTGACACCAGCACCCCCGGCTCAGAATGGCCCCACGCTGCACCCGCAGGGCGCCGAGGGCGAGGACAAGAAGCTGGCACCGCGCAGCACGCCCCTCGTCCTCTGCGTCTGCCAGCGTGAGCGGCTGGGCGCTGGAACGGGGGTGGCAGGATGGCACCCAGGGGGTGGCACCCAGGCCGGGTGGCACCCAGGGGACGTCACCTTGCAGGACCCAGCTACTTCCAGCTGCGCTGCTACATCTTCCAGGCAATGGATCTGGCACCTGGTAGTGCCAAGGACACTGCAGGTGGGCACGGCTGGTGGCACCCGTTGGTGGCATCCGCTGGGAGCACTCAATGGGGACACGCTGGGGGACGTGCTGACCCGTGGCCTTGCAGACCCAGTGGCCCACGTGTCCTTCGTGCACCTGAGCCAGAGCACGCGAGTGCTGGAGGGCACCCTGGAGCCCCGCTGGGACCAGACGCTGCTCTTCGAGCGGGTGCTGCTGCACGGGGACCCGCAGGGCGCCCGTGCCGAGCCCCCTCCCGTGGTAGTGGAGGTCTTCGACCAGGATGGCGGGGTGCGCCCGGGGGGCCCTGTGATGGGGAGACACCTTAGGGGGCACCCGTGGGTGAGGGGTGCCCATGGGTGCAGGGCACCCCTGGTAGGGACTCAAGGGAGCACCCTTAAGTAGGGGACATCCTGGGCACCCATGAGTGGGGGTGTCTGAAGGAGGGTGCTCACTCCTGCAAGACGCCACTCGTGGTAGGGGGGTCTTGGGGGAGGTCGCCCATGGTGGGGATTCTCCTGGTGTGGGGGGGACACCCCCGAAGCACCCACTCATAGGGGAGCCCATAGGTGAGGAGCATCCCTGGATGAGGAGCACCCATAGGCAAGGAGAACATATAGGCAAGGAGCACCCATAGGAAAAGGAGAACCCATAGGCAAGTAGCATCCATGGGCAAGGAGCACCAACAGGCGAGGAGCATCCTTGGGTGGGGAGCACCTATAGGAGCCCCCCCGCAGGGCGCTGGCACCTTCCTGGGCCGCAGCGTGTGCCGCCCAGCCGTGTGCCTGGACGTGGGGGGCCGGCGGCTGCCCCGGCTCCAGCGCTTCCCCTTGGGTGGCCCCATGGGGGCAGCAGGAGAGCTGCTGGCTGCCTTCGAGCTGCTGCACGATGCTGAGGTGGGTGCCGCCACTCAGCCCCCATCCACCCATCTGCCCATCCTTCCTTCCATCCATCCACCCATCCATCCATTCATCCATCTGCCCATCCCATCCTTCCTTCCTTTCTTCCATCCATCCATCCATCCACCCATCCATCCATCCATCCACCCATCTGCCCATCCTTCCATCCATCCGCCCATCCCATCCTTCCTTCCTTTCTTCCATCCATCCACCCATCCATCCATCCATCCACCCATCTGCGCATCCTTCCATCCATCCGCCCATCCCATCCTTCCTTCCTTTCTTCCATCCATCCACTCAACCATCCATCCATCCACCCATCTGCCCATTCATCCTCTCTTCCATCCATCCATCCATCCATCCATCCATCCATCCATCCATCCATCCATCTGCCCGCCTATTCATCCATCCGCCCATCCCATCCTTCCTTCCTTTCTTCCATCCATCCACTCAACCATCCATCCATCCACCCATCTGCCCATTCATCCTCTCTTCCATCCATCCATCCATCCATCCATCCATCCATCCATCCATCCATCCATCCATCCATCCATCCATCTGCCCGCCTATTCATCCATCCGCTCATCCCATCCTTCCTTCCTTTCTTCCATCCATCCACTCAACCATCCATCCATCCACCCATCTGCCCATTCATCCTCTCTTCCATCCATCCATCCATCCATCCATCCATCCATCCATCCATCCATCCATCCATCTGCCCGCCTATTCATCCATCCGCCCATCCCATCCTTCCTTCCTTTCTTCCTTTCTTCCATCCATCCACCCACCCACCCATCCACCCACCCACTCATCCTCCCACCCACCCATCTGTCCATCCCTCCGTCCGTCCTCGCTCCTGCTCCCCTTCCTGGCGCAGGACGGCAGCCTGGCCCAGCTGCAGCCGCCTCCGTGGCGCGCGGGCACCTTCAGCATCCCAGCGGGCATCCGCCCGGCACTGCGCCTGGTAGCCCTGGAGGTGAGCGGGGTGCCAAGGGGGTCTCAGCCCCCTGCCCGGCACCCCCTGCCCAACATCCCCCCCGCAGGTGCTGGCATGGGGGCTGCGGGGGCTGCACGGCGTCGGCCCGCTGCCCGCGCGGGCGCCCAGCCTGCTGCTGGAGTGCGGGGGCCAGCTGCTGCGGACACCCCCCATCGCCGACCTTCGCGCCAACCCCAACTTCCCCGTCAACACCTTCCTGCTCACCCTGGTGAGGACGGAGCCGCCCCGGGCAGCCTTGTCCCCAGCCGCCCCCTGGGCACCCCTGGGTGACGTGCCCTGTGGCCAGCACCTGCCCGTGGAGGAGGACTACGTGCCGCCCATCAAGCTGCGCGTCGTGGACACGTGGGATTTCGGCTACCGGCCGGAGCTGGGCCGGGCCAGTGTGCGCAGCCTGCGGCAGTACTGCTGCGAGCCCGACGTGCAGGGCCCCCCCGCGCCACCGCCCGGGCCCGGGCCCGGTACGGCCCCGCTCCAGCCGGGAGCTGCTCCGCATCTGGCTGCTCCATCCCTGCCCCATCCCGTCCTGGTACCCAGCTGCTCCATCCCTGCCTCATCCCTGCTCCATCCCTGCCCCGTCCCTGCTCCATCCCTGCCCCGTCCCGATCCCGTCCTGGTACCCAGCTGCTCCATCCCTGCCCCATCCCTGCCCCGTCCCTGCTCCATCCCTGCCCCGTCCCTGCTCCACCTCTGCCTCATCCTGGGCTCATCCTATGCTAAACTGCTCCATCCCTTCCCCATCCCTGACTCATTCCTAGTTCCACCCATGCCCCATGTCTGCCCCATCCCTTCCTCATCCCTGCTCCATCCCCACCTCATCCCCATCCCATCCTGGTCTCATCCCATACCAAACTACATCCCAGCCTCATCCCTGCTCCCTCCCTGCTCCTGGCTGCCCAGCACTGCACTGATTTATTTGCTCATCTTCCCCTGTCGCAGCCGCACCTCAGGGCTGGATGGCCCAGGTGAGTAGCCCCTCATCCGCTTGCGTCGGCCACCGTCCCTTGGCACCGGCCACCATCCCCGCTGGCCCATCCTGGTGCCTCGGGTCCCTCCAGCTGCATCCAGGCACTTCCCAATCCCTCCTTGCAGTTCCTGGCCAGGATCACAGCTGAGATGGGGGCTGGCCGTAAGGTGGGCACGGGCCACTGTGGCCACCACTGGGGCCACCATGGGGACCACGGGGGAACTTGCTACTTACCCTGCTCCCCAGCAGGCTGTTGAGGAAGAGGAGGAGGAGGAGGAGGAGAAGGAGGAGGAGGAAGAAGACGACGACTGGTGGAGCAAATTCTATGCAGCCATGGGTGACACGGCCAAGAGGCACCAAGGAGCAGCCAGGGATGCACTGACAGTGAGCACCAGGGATGCCAGCTGGGAACAGGGACAGGGACATTCCAGCCACCCACCCGCCATGTCCCCAGGTCTACAGCAGCGAGCTGGAAGCAGTGCCCGAATTCGAGGGGCTGCAGGATTTCTGCCAGACGTTCCCACTGTACCGCACCACGGGGACACCCGAGGGCGGCGAGGACCCGGTGGGCGAGTTCAAGGTGACAACCCCCCCTGTCGCATGGGTGTCCCCAAGGTGTCCCCCCTCTTGCTGGCATCACTCCGGGGTGCCCTGGTTCTCACAGGGGCTCTTCCGTATCTACCCCCTGCCGGAGGATCCCAGCGTGCCGCCGCCACCGCGTCACTTCCAGGAGCTGCCACCAAGCCAGCCCCAGGAGTGCCTGGTGCGGCTCTACATCATCCGGGCTTTCAACCTGCCCCCCCGGGACAGGAACGGGCTGGTAAGGCCACCCATGGGTGACCGGGATGTGGCACGTAGTCCTCTCTGTGCCATCCTCATGGTCCCATCCCACCAGTGTGACCCCTACATCCGGGTCTCGCTGGGAACCAAGAAGGCAGGTGACCGTGACCAGTATGTGCCCAACACACTGGAGCCCATTTTCGGCAGGTGATTCCAGTGTGGGTGTCCCCCTGCTCCTGGCACTGTCACCCTTGGGTGGCACGAGCTGGGGAGCAGGGTGGTTGTGCTGTGGTCGTGTCGCTGGGTGTCCCCATGGCCACAGGTCCCTGTGCTGCCACATCCACAACTCCCACAATATACAGTCTCCTGCCGCTAGGTCTCAAGTCACCTGGGGCCCATGTCACCAGGTCCCCAAGACACTAGGTCTCTGTTCCCCATGCTAGAGGGTGCCCGTGCCTCTTGTTCCCAAGTGACCTGGTCCCCAGCACCCATACCATTAAGTCTCCAAGTCACCAGGGATTTATTTCCCATGCCCCCATGTCACCAGGTCCCTAAACCCCATGCCACTTGCTCCCCAAGTCACCAGGTCCGCATGCCATCAGATCCCCAAACCTCATGCCACTGGGTCCCCATGCCACTAGGTCCCCAATCCCTATGCCAGAGATTTCCTATGCCAGCAGGACCCCGTGCCATTCGCTTTCCATGCTGGTGACTCCTCATGCCAGCAGGTCGCCATCCCCACAGGTCCCCAGTCCCCATGGTGCCCCTGTTGCCCATGCCAGCAGGTGCCCAGGGGTGACAGTGCCCTGCCTGCAGGCTCTTCGAGGTGACGGCCACCATCCCGATGGAAAAAGACCTGCACATCTCACTCTTCGACTACGACCTGCTGCCGCCCGACCAGGAGATCGGCAGCACCAGCATTGACCTGGAGAACCGGCTGCTGTCCCGCTTCCGAGCCCACTGTGGGCTGCCCCGGCTCTACCGTGTGTGGGTGCTGCCACGACGAGGGGCACAGGGCGATGGCACCCAGGCAGAGAGGCCGGGTGGCCAGAAGGGAATGGCCCTGGGGAGATGGCTCCATGTTGATGCAAGAGGATGGGCATGGGCAGATAGTTGTGGGTGGGCATAGGAGGATGGGCATGGGGAGATGCTTGTGGACGGGTACAGGCAGATGGACATGGGGAGAAAGTTAAGAGTGGGCACAAGGTGATGGGTGCAGGGGGACGGTTACAGGTGGGTACAGGAGGATGGACATGGGGAGGGGGTTATGGATGGGCGCAGGAGGCTGGATATGGGGAGAGGGTTGTGGGTGGGCACATGGTGGGCATGGGGAGGGGGTTATGGATGGGCACAGGAGGATGGACATGGGGAGAAGGTTATGGGTTGGCACAGGGTGACGGGGGCAGGGGGATGGGCAGGCGCAGGAGGATGGACGTGGAGAGATAGTTAAGGTGGGCACAGGAGGATGGACATGGGGAGATGGTTACGGGCGAGCACAGGAGCAAGGACGCAGGGGGGCACAGGGGGTGCCCCAGGGCTCTGGGGCATGGTGGAGGCCACCCCAGGCTGCCCGAGCAGGGTGCCAGGCCTGGGGGTGCCCGCAGCGCCGGCCCCGGGCGCTGGAGGGACCAGCTCACGCCCAGCCGGGCCCTGGAGCGCTTGGCCCAGGCGCGGGGGCTGCCGGCGCCCGAGTTCAGCACCGACGGCACCGCCGCCACCTTCGGGGGAGCCACCTTCCTCCTCAGCCACTTCGGTGGGTCGGGTGCCGCGCGGGCGCTGGGCACCGGGCGCTGGTGCACGGTGCCACGGGCTGGCGCCCCTGCAGAGAGCGGGGCGCCCACGTACCGGCACGCCGGGGCGCCCCGGGAGCGCCTGGCCCTGCACCTGCTGCACGCGTGTCGCCTCGTGCCCGAGCACCTGGAGACCCGCACGCTCTACAGCAGCACCCAGCCCGGGCTGGAGCAGGCAGGGCTGCGGCACCCCGGGGCGCCCTGGGGACGGCGGGGACAGCAGGGAGGTTGGGGGGATGCTGGGGACCCTGGGGGGATGGGGACACTGGGGCAAGGCGAGATTCTTGGGAGGTGATGGGGACCCTGGAGTGATGGGGATGCTGGGAACAAGGGCTTGGAGGGACCCTCGGGCAACGGGGACACTGGGACAAGGGGGGATGCTGGGATGGGAGACACTGGGGACCAGGGCACAGAAGGACCCTAAAGTGAGGGACACTTGGGAGATGATGGGGACCCTTGTGACAAGCATGAGGACGGGTGCCAGGGTGGGGGACAGGAACACGGGGGCACCAGGGAGGGATGCTGAGGGGTGACGAGAACGGTCCCCGCAGGGCAAGCTGCAGCTGTGGGTGGACATCTTCCCTGCCAGCCTCGGCCCCCCAGGGCCCCCCATCGACGTCACCCCGCGGCAGCCCCAGAGGTGAATGACACGGGATGGCCGGGCTGTGAGGGGCAGGGACGGGGCAGCACGTCCCCAGCCTCGTCCCCAGGTACGAGCTGCGCTGCGTCGTCTGGAACACGAGGGACGTGGACCTGCAGGACACGAGCCTGTCGGGGCAGAGGACGAGCGACATCTACGTCAAGGGGTGAGCGGCGCCGGGCCCCGTGGGGCACAGCGTGTCACGGGGGGGCACCGCGGTGTCCCCCACGCGGCGGTGGCCTCGCAGGTGGCTGGCTGGGCTGGAGGAGCAGGAGCAGAGGACGGACGTGCACTACCGCTCGCTGCAAGGGGACGGCAGCTTCAACTGGCGCTTCGTGTTCCCCTTCGACTACCTGCCTGCCGAGCAGCTCTGCGTCCTGCCCAAGAAGGCGAGTGGCACCCAGGGACAGCGGCCCGAGGCGGGACTGGGACGCGGGATGAGCGGAGCTCCTCGCGGTCCCTGCAGGATCACTTCTGGAGCCTGGACGAGACGGTGCACAAGGTGCCCCCCAAGCTCATCCTCCAAGTGTGGGACAACGACACGTTCTCAGCCGACGACTTCCTGGGTGAGGGCTCCCGCCACCCCGCGGGATGGGGACAGCCCTCGAGGACACCCGTGCTCCTCCCCCGTGTCCCCACAGGCGTCCTGGAGCTGGAGCTGCTGAGCCTGCCGCAGCCGGCCCGGCAGCCCCGCGACTGCGGCCTGGCGCAGCTGGCGCCGCGGCGCTGGTGGTGGCCGCGCCGGTGCCGCCGCGCGCCCCGCGTGTCCCTCTTCCGCGAGCGCTGCGCCCGCGGCTGGTGGCCCTGCTCCGTGGAGGAGGACGGCAAGCGGCGCCTGGCGGTAGGCAGGGCGCAGGGAGGGGACAGCGCGGGGACGAACCCCAGGTGCCACCGGCTGCCCCCAGGGCAAGCTGGAGCTGAGCCTGGAGCTGCTGCCGGCGGCGGAGGCGGAGGAGCGGCCGGCGGGGAAGGGCCGGGGGGAGCCCAACGCGTTCCCGACGCTGGCGGCGCCGCTGTGAGCCGGGCGCGCGGGCGGGCGCGGGGCAGGCGCGGGGCCGCGGGCGCCGCACGGGCTCCCGCAGGCGCCCGGACTGCTCGTGGCCGTGGCTGCAGGCGCCGCTGCGGACGCTGCGCTACCTCCTGCGCGGGCACCGCCGCGGGCGCCTGGGCGCCGCGCTGGCGCTGGCGCTGCTGCTGCCGCTGCTGCTGGCCTTCGTCTACGCCGCCCCCGTGAGTGGGGGACGCGGGGCGCCCCGGTGTCCCCCCCACGGGTCCCTCACCCGCTCGCCCGCCCGCGCACAGGGGTACCTGGCCATGAAGCTGGTGGACCCGCTGCAGAGCTTGCGCCACGCGGGTGGCGCGAGGGCGCACACGGAGAGCCCGGACACGGCCAAGCCCTGACACTGTGACAGAGGGGACAGCGGGGACGGCGGCCAGAGCATCCACAGAGAGCTCCAGCGCGGGAAGCAGCAGCACAGGATGCCCTCGGCATCACAGAGCCCCTCTTCAATAAACCTGCCCCGGTGCCACCCTGGGGTGACAGTCAACTTGTTTTGGGCCCCCCTGCACCAAGGCCACGGCCCCAGCTTGAGCCGCACGTTGGGGACACCTCGGAAAAGTCACCGGGGTCTCCGGCGGGAAGGAGGCAGCTCAGCCCCGTCACACACACACGGACGTTTATTCCGAGATCCCGCTCACGGTTCCGGGCAAAGGCGCAGGCGGTACCGAGTCCTGGTCATCAGGCAACAAAAATACGGAAAAAAGAAAAGAAAAAAAGGCAACCACCAGACAACCGCTTTCTCAGGCCTCGACGGCCTTCGGGCACTTCGAAAAGATCCCCCTACCCCAATGGCTGCATCCAGCCCTGGAGAACAGCCCCACGTCACCCTGGGACGTGCTGGGACACGGAGAACGTGGCCGCCCCTCCGGCAGTGCCGAGCACAGCGCTGCCAAAAACGAGTCTGCCGGGACTCAGCAGCTGGCAGAGTCAAGGAGGGGGCCCAGGGCTTCCCATCTAGGTGTCCCCTGAGCTACTGGGATTCCCTCCAGGAGACTAAACGGACCCAGCGCCCCCCCCATCCGAGGGCCCCGGCCGCCTGTCCCTGCGCAGGAGCCCAAAGACACCGTGTCCCCAGGGTGGCCACGAACACCCTGGCCCAGCGCTGGCTCGCTCCACGCGGAGCCGGAGGAACCCGGGGCCGTTTCCGCCACCGTAGGCGGGAGAAACAGTGATTCCACTTCCAAAAATCAGGAATAAAGCAGTCACTGAGGTAGGAATAAACTACAACTCCCTGAAAGGCAGTGAGAGCTTCGGCTGCGAGCGCCCCACGGAGCCCAACATCGCCCCGCTCTCCAGTGGCTGCCACCGTGGGCAGCGCCCAGGCGAGCGAGGGAGCTCGGAGCGCTCGGAAAAACCTTCCACAAGCCACGACATGACATGCAAAGGGCGCTGACAGGGACGGGGACATGCGGAGGCGGCACCGAGCACCCGAGGACACCGCAGCTTGCGGCGGCGGCCAGAGCTCACGCTCTGGACGGGACCGGTTCAGTGTCCCGCGCAGGATTAAAAGCTTGGGAGTACAGGGGTTTGGGGGACACTGAGGTGGCAAATCCCCATTGGAAATGTAACAGCTCGGGATAAGCCACTGAAAGGTGTCACTGTGTGAGTGTGGTGAGGAAAAGGGGCACATGGCGGCTCCGGGCAGCCGGGATCGCTCTCGGGCAGCCGGGATCGCTCTCGGGCAGGATTTTACAGCCAAGGTGGCGGTTTCTCCCCACATTCCGTTTCCCCGGAGCGCAGGGAAGCTCCTGGGTGCTGCCCCAGAGCCCGGCCGGCCCCCAGAACGACTCCCCAGGCAAACAGCCCACTCCAAGGGGGACACGCCGGGTCCGCCACACGCTGAGCCGGGATCTCCGTTCCCACAGGGAGCGGCGCGGGAGGCCCGGAGCCCGACAAGAAACAGCAGCCGCCCCTGCTGGACATGAGGGTCCCCGCTGGGTCCATCGCACTGTGTCAGTCTGGGACGGCGGGAGCCGGGATGCAGCCGGCAGGGATTAACCACGGCCCATCCCGGGCAGCTTCCCGAGTCAATAAAAGTGTTTCCGGCTCTGCTCCTGCCACTTGTTGTAGACGATGACGCCAATGACGATGGCAAAAACCAAGGCGACGAGGGAGAAGAAGACGATCAGGAAGAGAGCCAGGCCGCTCATGGGTTCCAGGGGGGCCTCCACTGCAGGAGAGAAACAGTTTGTGAGACCCCAGTCCGGCAGGGTTTGGCCTCCACCAGCTCTGAGGACAAGCTACACGGGGCATCCCACGGATCCTACTCACGTCCCGGCAGCTTCAGGTTGTCCACCACGGGCAGGA
Organism: Tinamus guttatus; assembly: GCF_059628265.1. NCBI lineage: Eukaryota > Metazoa > Chordata > Aves > Tinamiformes > Tinamidae > Tinamus > Tinamus guttatus. Next base: position 127,025 of record NW_028288994.1, on the reverse strand, counting down.
AGACCTCCCTGTCGCGCTTCTCCTCCTCCAGCGTCCGCTCCACCGTCAGCTGGAAAAGCTTCAGCGAGATGATGTCGTGGTTGTCTGCAAATAGAGCACAAAGACGTCCCGAGAGGCCACCCCCAAACATGACCCCAGCCAGCTACGTCGGTGCCGCTCACAGCACCGCAAAGGGGTAAAATTTGGGCAACGGCCCCCAAGTCCTCTTCCAAGGGGAACCTTTAAGCTCCTTAAAGCAAGAAACAGCCCAGACTGGGAGATCATCTGACTCAAAGCGCTCGGCCACCCCGTGGGGATCCATCAGGCTCAGCCTCGCGTGACCCGTTTCCTTTTGCAGTAAGTGCTCCCTGCCAGCCCGCCAGCTCCCGGGGAATTAGGGAGAGCTGCGGAAATAAAAAGAACTTTTGTTGCAGCCAACAATGGGCCCAGACACCGGCCATCAATGTGCTTTTGTAGAGGCCTAATTCAAAAACATTGGCCTTAAAACCTGCTTCAGGAGGTGATTTCAGGCCCTCCACTGGGAGAGAAGTATTAAAGCAGGGGAGGCAGAGGGTTTTTGAGCGCTGTAATCTGATTTACGGCAGCTGGTGGCACTGCTGCTCCCCAACACACCTGGCCAGTCCCTGCAACCACAAGCGACAGGGTTGCTCTCAGGTCGTGAAATTCAAGGCATTGGACAAAATAACACCACAGGCTCCTGCAAAGTGGGGGTGACAGAGCACGGAAGGGTCCTCGAGCACGTCTGGAGGTCGAGCAGCGCCTCCAGACACCTAACGCTGCATAAAAGCTGCCAGAGGCACTTGGACACAGGGCTCCGCGTGTCCCCGCGGTACCTGAGAGGTCTCCGGTGACAGACGAGGTGCCAAAGTAGTACCCGCGGGGCAGGCGCACGCCCGGCACGTCGATGCAGTCCCTCCACTCGTGCTTCCCGTCGATGTCGATCATCACCTGCGAGGGAAGGGGCCCCGTTAGCCCGGGGCGAAGGGGCCGGGCCCCGCCGCGGCGCGGGCGGCGCTCACCGTGAGCCTCCTCTTGACGTAGCGGATCACCAGGAAGGTGTCGTGGTTGAGGTTGCGCACCATGGCCGTGCAGCCGCCCAGCTCCGTGGGCCGCCCGTCGCGGTCGTGGTCGTACGTGAGCGAGCCGTTGTTCACCATGGCCGAGATGTAGGGGAAGACGCGCTGCGAGGGGAGAGGGTCACCGTGAGCGGCCTCCCGCGCCACGGCCCTGCTGCGGGCACGGCCGCTCCGCGCGCTGCCCAAACCCCTGCCACCTGATGCCGACGGATTCAGGGATGACTCCGGGGCCGGCACGCAGGCGAGAGCTGCAGCAGCCCCCAAACCTCCCATAAGGTCCATGACAGAGAAGCAGCTTCCATGCACGATCAAAAGCCCCAGGAGCCTTGCTGGGAGGCAGAGCCACAGGGCTCATCTCAGCCGGAGCCAAGCGCCCCGGTCCCAAAAGGAATTCCGGAGCTCGGATGAGGGAATTCCCTCACCGCGTTCACCCACGTGGCTGCAGTTATACGGACAGGGAGACGACGTGAAGCTAAAACAGTGCTGGAAAGGGTAGGTCAGCGAGAGCGAGTACCTGATTTCCGGGGCTGTACCTCCTCTTCTGGGCCTGAGAGTCCAGGGTTAGCGCAAAGCAAGAAAGAGCACAGAAGCAAGACGGTCACGGCCCGGAGCTCGGCATTAATCCGCACCCTGGGAATTTCCTCCCTAGCCAGCTCAGGGCACCATCCGCTTAGCGCAGGCTAAAGCGCAGACAGGTTGGGGAGTTAAGCGCCAAATCCCAGGCTCGCGGCCGGGAAACGCCGCCGACGCCGAGCCCTGCAACGCGCCACGGTCCTTGTCACCACCGGGCAAGCAGAGCCACCCGCTCCCATCAGCTCCTCGTGCAAGCATTGCGGCATGGGGACACCATCGACAGGTCCCAGCAGCTCCCAAGGGTCCCCACCGCTCAATTGCCCTTCATCCCTCGAGAGCAAAACATTCATTTTCCCTTTAACAGCCCAAAAAAGCAGCCCTGAGCCAACACACTGTTACAGCAACGAGCTGCTCAGCTTTTCTCCACCTCCTTGGTTTTTTGACCATTTTTTGCCACCGAACAGCAGCCCCCTATTCTCGCAGACTCCAGATGCTGCTGTGCTGGGAGGCTGGACAAACCCGGACTATTTTTTCCTTTTAAACAGGACCTGCCACATGTCCCTTTACCCCAGGGAATGGCTGCTGCTCTGCAAATCTCCAGGGTGGCCTCTCCCAGCCCAGCATTACAGTAATCCCCGAGCGCCGGCGCTAATGCCGTGCCAGACGGCTCAGAAAGGCCTTCCCCGGGCCCCGACACACGCACAAAGTCCATCCCCGGGCCAGCTATTAATGTTTGAACAAAAGCTGCTGGTTACTCAACATTTGTCCAGCAGCTCCAAGGTCAGGCACATCCAGAGCGAGCCCTTCGGCTCACTGGGACAAGCTGAAGAATAAAAGGAGCTCTTGGAGGGGGGAGATTTGAAGGCAAAACTTGGTCTCGGGAAAGAAAATAGGGTTGTTTTTATAGAAGGAGAAAAAGGTCCCGCTTTGTTTCAAGTGTGACAAAAGCAATGCCAAGAGCAGGGCAGGCGAGGCCTCCTTTTAATTGCCTCTGCAATCCCTTCTGTGCAGTTACAGATGCCAAACCCCAAACAAGCAGGCGATTCCCGGGAACCCAAAGGTCTTTGGGAGAGGCGCTGCTCCAAGCCGCGCGCACGTTTTGCTCTTAAACTTCCCCGGTTCAGGGTCCCGGGATCTTTGAAACCAGTAACCCCTGTTTGAAACCAGTAACCCCTGTGGGGTGCAGCTGCAGGACAGCTTCACAGCAGCTTGGACGCTGCTCTGCTCAGGGTCTACAGAGACCCAGCTCCTGGCAGAGCTTCCCCCAAGCACTGCCCTTCCGCGAGCACCAAGGGCAGCACGGAGGCAGCGTCATCAGCTCCGTTTTATTCCTGCCCTCAAAGCCTTTTTGCTGCATCAAGTGGGCAACAAAAAGCCAACCCGCCGCCTGTCACGGCCCTGAGGGCTTATTGCCCCCCTATGAATTGGGGGGACAATTAAAACCAAGGGTGCTGCAGACACCGCAAAGAGAGCGGAGCAGCATCTGCCAGCGCCCGGCCGGTCCCCGCTGTCCCCACCAAAATCCCTGCGCTGCCGGCACGTGGGCACGGGCAGAACCCGGGCACCGAGCCCGGTCCCTGGCTGCTCATCCTCGCTCACCTCCTGCTGCTTCTCCTCATTGGGGTAGGTGTCCACAAACACCCCCAGGCCCAGGAAGTTGTCCTTGCTTCCGAAGACGGGGCCTAGAAGGAAGGATGGGTTAGGAATGAGAGCGACTAGATGCTGTTCTCCGTATCGGCTAACGAGGCAGGTTATGGGCCGGTTTGCAGGGAATGGGTATCCCCTCGGGTCGCATCGCTCAACAGCCAACTCAGACACAGTCTGTTAAATCTCTTCTTTAACTTATTTTTCGTGGGGGAAATCACCAGAGAAGGCTCCTTCCTTCCCAGCCTTTAGGGGGCTTCCATTAGAGGGAGCCACGCTATGTCACAAAATAAGAAATAGCAATAAATTTTATGTCGATATCATTTATTAATAAATATCTAGCATGCAAAAGAAAGTGCCTGGCGGTGGCAATACCCAGCCCACCGTCCCCAGCAAGTTTTTACCTGTTTGCATGCGGTCTTTGGTGTACCAGATGGCAAAGCCGTCCCCGTTGAGGTTTTTCTTGCCTTGCCCGTGGATTTTGAAATGCACCTGCATCTCCCAGTCTCGCAGGTAACAGGGCTGCAAGACAAGGAAGGAGCCCATGAGCTGGGGGTCCCCAAGGCTGAGGGACCCTCGGGGACCTGCGGGTTTCCCAACCAAAGATTGGGCTCCAGCAGGGACAAACGCTCCCTGTGCCCGCAGAGAGGGCTCCATTGCTCCCTATTTCCCTTGCCAACAGCACTGTTCTCTATTTTGGATGCGAGCACAAATAATTAATGCCCAAAGGCGTCATTAAGCCAAGGGAATTGCTTGTTATCCAGGGCTATAAAAAGCCAAGAAACCAATTCCAACCTCAGCACATTGGGAGGCAAGAGCAACTCCAGCAAAAATCAATAATCGGGGAAAAAAGGAGACTTGAACGACCCCAAGGAGCAGCTTTAACTCTGTGATCTCAAGCGAGCCAATTAGTTCCCGAGGTGCAAACGAATTGCCCGCGCCGAAGGGCACACAACACGAGGGGCTTCCAAGCGATTTGTTTGCATGACGTTAAAAGCCGGGCGCGAGCTTCGTTCTGAAGCTGCTATGAAAAACCCGCCCCGGTATTTCCCAGCGACGGGAGCGGAGCATCCCGGACAGCGCTTGGTCTCATAGAACGCTTTGCAGAACAGTCTCCAGAACGGCCCCTCACGCCCCCCTGCCCACAAACCTGCTGCTCTGGGGGTCCCCTCCCCAATCCAGCCCTGCGTGGGCCTCTCCTGCCGCCCCCCCGCCCAAACCCCCCTTCCCACGGCCCAGGGTCCCCGCTCCGGAGCCCCTGCCCGTAGCCCCCATTTCCCCGCTCACCCCCCCCACATGCCCCCTCCTTGTCTCCCAACCCAGACCCCCATCTAACCCCATATCCCCCCCCCAAACTCCCTCCTGCCTCCTCCTCTGTCCCGGTGCTCCCCGGGCCCCAAGCCCCGTCCCGCGCCCGCTCCGGTGCCGGCGCTCACCACGCGGTTCCAGACGGCGCCGCGCTTGCTCTGCACGTCGGGGGTGAGGCGGATGTGGTGCGTCATGACCATGGCGTTGCCCTGCAGGTCCCACAGCCCCGAGGTGGCCGAGCCCACGCCTGCAGGCCCGGGGACACGCTCAGCACCGGCCGCCGTTCCCCGCTCCCGCCCCGCGCCGCCGCCCCGCTCACCTTGGTAGGGCTTGGACAGCGAGTGCTCCCGCTTGAGGTGCTCCTCGGTCTGCTCGGCGCGGCCCAGCCGCGGCGCCGCCACGGCCGCCAGCAGCAGCACCAACCCGGGCCGCCACGGGCCGTCCCCCGCCGCCGCCATCTTCCCTCCGGTGCCCGGGCCCGCCCCCCTCCCCGCCGCGCCTATTGGCTGCGCCGCCGCGCCCGCCCTGCCCCGCCACGCGCCTATTGGCTGCGCCTCCCTCCCGCCGCGCAGCGGTTGGCCGCGTCGCGCGTCCATCCGGGGGGGCGGCGGCGCGGGGGGTGACGGGGACTGTAGTCCGGCTCGCCTTAAAGGGGCCGCGCGCTGGGGACGGGCTCGTTCTGCCGTTGTGGGGGGAGCAGCCCCCCGGGCCACCCTGTCCCCTACGCAGCCCTAGTTCCCCCCCGCCCCCACCTGCCTCCTGCTCCCCACACAACAGGCTATGTCATCCACGTCCCCTCCCCCAAGGGGGGGTCCTAGCGAACCCCCCATCTATCCCCCCCAGGCCCTAGTGACCGCCCCCCGCCCCGGTCCTAGTGCCCCTGGCCCCACTCCTGCCCCCTGCCCCCGCCCCGGTCCGGCCCTTCTGCCCCTCCCACCTGCCCCCCCCTCCCCTCCCGCCCTGGGTGTCGCTCCCCGCGGGTACCGCGCCCGGCGCCGGCTGCGACCTTCACCCCTCGGGGACAGGGACCGGCCGCAGCGACCGGCAGGCGACATGGGCAGGGCTGCCCCCACGCAGCAGCCACCCGCGAGTGCCACCAAGGTGCCACACGAGCGCCGCTCCCCGCCCAAGGGACACCCCACGCGGCTCCCCCACGCAGGGGCCACCCAGCTCCTATCCCCTGTCCCTAGGAGCCACCCTTAGGTGCCACCTCCCCCCAAGCTCTACCTCATGGGACCCCCCCCACACCCACAGGTCACCTACCGCCCCACCTTCCCCTATCAGCCCCATCAAGGTGCCACCCAAATGCCACCCCCCACCCACGGGACATTCAGGAACCGCCTCCAGGTCCTACCCCTCCCAAGGGACACCCAGGTGCCACTCCTCATCTCTAGGAGACACCCAAGAGACACTCAAGTCCCATCCCCAAGTGCCAGCCGGGGCCAGGGCCACCGCTTACGACCCCAACGCCCCCTAGCAGCCAGACCCAACTGCTGCCAAGGCGCCACCCAAGTGCCACCCCCAGCTAGGTGACACCAAGGGGCCACCCTCTAGGTGCTGCACCTCTCAGGGGACACCGTGTGCCAACGACACCCGAGCCACGGACCATCCAACACTCCCCCACCGCCGCCTCCTCTAACAGCCTCCACTCCGTCCTCTTCCGCGCGGCCCCTTTAAGACAGGTGGGGGCGTGTCCTGGAGGAGGGGGCGTGTCCAAACGCGTGACGAGCGGAGGGGGCTTGTCCCGGAGGGGCGAGGCGTGTCTGGCGTAGGGGGCGTGTTCCGAAAGCGAAAGGGGCGTTGTCCACGGCGCAGGGGCGAGCGGCCGCGGCGGCAGGTGACGCGCGGCGGCGGGGGGGCGTGTCCAGGCGGCGGCGGAGGCGTGTCCAGGCGGCGGGTGGGGGCGTGTCCTGTGGGCGGGAGGGCGTGTCCAGGCGGCAGGGGGGCGTGTCCAGGCGGCAGGGGGCGTGACCAGGCGGTGGCAGGGGGCGTGTCCGCGGCGGGTGACGCGGCCCCGCGCGGCCGCGGGCCGCTAGTGCGCGCGGCGCCCGCCAGACGCTAACATGGCGCCGGGCGGCGGCGGCGGCGGCGGGCGGCGGCGCGGGGCCGGCCCCGACCCTGCGAGCGGCGGCGGCGCGGCCTCCCCGCCGCTGCTCCCGCCGCTGCTGCTGCTGCTGGCGCTGCCCCGCGGCGCCGTGACGGCGGCGGCGGCGGCGGCGGGGGACAGCGTGATCCTGGGCATGCGGCTGGAGGAGAGCACGAAGCCGGCGCCGGGCGAGCCGGTGCGCGGGCCCATCCGTGTCACGGAGGGCAGCGAGCTGCTGCTGCGGCTCTACGGGCTGGGGCTGGGCCCGCGCACGGACGAGCGCGTGGCCTTCGCCGAGGTGCGGCGCGACGGCGACGCCGCCGGCAACGCCTCGGCCGCCCGCGACGCCTGCCCCGAGCGCTCGCAGGACCTCGTGGTGCAACCGGGCCCCGCCGAGGCCCGCAACACGTCGGCGCTGCTGCGCGTGCGCGTGCAGCCGCTGCGCAAGGACGAGCAGGCCAAGACGTACGTGCTGTGCACGCAGCGGCGGCCGGCCAGCCCTGGCTGCCGCACCAGGGCGCCGACGGGCGCATCGTGGTGCTGGAGGAGAAGAAGTCGCTGCTGCCGCTGTGGCTGCAGGTGATCCTCATCGGGGCCCTGCTCGTGCTCTCGGGCATGTTCAGCGGCTCAACCTGGGCCTCATGGCCCTCGACCCATGGAGCTGCGCATCGTGCAGAACTGCGGCACCGACAAGGAGAAGCGCTACGCGCGCAAGATCGAGCCCATCCGCCGCAAGGGCAACTACCTGCTCTGCTCGCTGCTGCTGGGCAACGTGCTGGTCAACACCACCCTCACCATCCTCCTCGACGACCTCATCGGCTCCGGCTTCGGCGCTGTCGTGGCCTCCACCATCGGCATCGTCATCTTCGGCGAGATCATGCCGCAGGCGCTCTGCTCGCGCCACGGTCTTGCCGTGGGCGCCAACACCATCCTGGTCACCAAGTTCTTCATGCTGGTCACCTTCCCCCTCTCGTTCCCCATCAGCAAGCTGCTCGACTGCATCCTGGGGCAGGAGATCGGCACCGTCTACAACCGCGAGAAGCTGGTGGAGATGCTGAAGGTGACGGAGCCCTACAACGACCTGGTGCGGGAGGAGCTCAACATGATCCAGGGCGCCCTGGAGCTGCGGACCAAGACGGTGGAGGACGTGATGACCCCCCTGCACAACTGCTTCATGATCAACAGCGACGCCATCCTGGACTTCAACACCATGTCGGAGATCATGGAGAGCGGCTTCACCCGCATCCCCGTCTACGAGGACGAGCGCTCCAACATCATGGACATCCTCTACGTCAAGGACCTGGCCTTCGTCGACCCCGATGACTGCACCCCGCTCAAGACCATCACCAAGTTCTACAACCACCCGTGCACGTCGTCTTCCACGACACCAAGCTGGATGCCATGCTGGAGGAGTTCAAAAAGGGTGAGATGGGCACGGGTGGGCGCCGCTCCGCGCCGGCCGGGCCTCCGCTTGCTTCCACCGCGGCTCCTTCGCTCCGGGAGGCTCCTAACGCGCCACGGATGCCGGGAGCAAAACTCCAGGGCTCTGCCGCCTCCGGGTGTTGGGATGTGGAGGCGTCGGACAGCCGGGAACGGGCTGGAGCTGGGGCAGCGGCTCCGCTTGCTGCCTGCACCGGGCCGAGCTTCCAGAGGACGGGAAGGGGACGGAGCGGGCTGTTTTGCCACTCCGAGCTGCTCATTTGCTTCTTGCTCCTGTTGTGCAGCCCCGGAGGCCCTTGAATGGCTCCTGGCAAATTGCTCCAGCGTTGCTCCCTCCTCTGGGCCCTTCCCAGGCACTGGGAATGCCGATCCGGCCCCAGTGACGGTGCTTCCAGCACCGAAAACCCGGGATCCGGCGGGGAGCCCGTTGCCGCCGGCTGGAGGGGAGGTTCCTTCCCTGCGCGGCGTCGCCGGGAGCGCAGGCCGCCCGTGTTTACCCGGAAGCGGCGTTGGAAGCGCCGGGGTTTTTACGCCCTGCCGGGGTTTTTCCGCTCCCGCCGGGGTTTTTGCGCCCCCGGCGGCGGGCAGAGCCCCGGTGCCAGCTCCCGGCGTCGGTCCCGCTCGGAACGGCTGCATCCCGCGGGCTTTGACAAGGCCGTGCCGAAAGCCAGGGGGAAGCCGGAGCCACGGGGACACCGCGCTGCCCTTCCTGGTCTCCCGGGCCGCATCCCGAGCTCCGGCATGGGATAAGTAACCCGGTGCGGGGCCTCGGCCACGCGCATCCCGGCGTCTCCGCTGTGCTTGCCCGGAAGCTCCGGCCCCGCCGCTGCAGGGGCTTGAGGGAAGGCTGAGGCCGGCCCTGCTGGTAACCCTTGGATCCAGGGGTGTTTTCCAGGCTGGAATGGGCGGTTCCAGCCAAGAAAAAACGCCTGTTGCTCGGATTTAGGAGGCCTGGGGCTTCCTCCCGCAGCCGGAGCTGGAGCTCAGCGAGGATTTGGGAGGGACCTGGTAGGGCCAAGCCCGGCCAAGAGGTGGGAGCTGGTGCCGTGGCCTCCCTGCACAGCCTCTGTCTTCCCAGCGCTTTTCCGACGGTCCTGTCCCGAGCTGGTCCCGAATTCTGGTGTGGGGATGATGCTGCCGGAGAGCAGGGCACCCCTGTTTGTGGTGGGATCTCCTCACCTGGAAGCCTCTGCCCTTCATTCCCAATCCATGAAAACCTTCTTGGCAAAAGCTTTTGGATTCACCCGTCTTGCTCTGCTCCAAGGATTCCACCCCAAGCGGCAGAAGGAAAACGCGCTGCCGCTGGCCCGGAGCTTCATCCTGTCCCATTTCCCAAAAACCCAACGCTCCAGAATCCTGTTCTCCCTATGCTGCCGGAGCTGGAGCTACGGCAGCTGCCGGCGCCGGCTTTTCCTCCGATGGATCCTCGTGCAGGGATTTAAAGCTCTCTCCGTGCCGTGCTGAGGCCTCGGATGGGACTGCACGGATTGGGTCGGGTTGTGTCCGGAGACGGGAGGTCCTTGGCCTCGATCGGCCTCACCTCTGGCACGGGATGAGCTCTGTGCGGGAAAGGCGGCCGGGATTCCAGCACAGAAACCGTGGAGGAGCCCCCAGATCACCCCGCTCCTCCTCGTGCATGCCCCAAGCTACCCCGGAGCATCCCAACCACCCGGTGCGGAGTTTGGCCATGGACACCCCCCGGACGGTCGGAAGCGGCTCCCCCCGCGTTGCTGGTGACATGGGGACCACCGTGTCCCCAAGGAGAGCTGAGCTTTGGCTACGGGAGCTGGCGCCGCTGCTCCGGGCCAGCCGCGAGCTCCGTGCGCTCGTCCCGGCGCTTCCTGGGATCCGCGCCGGGCCGGGCTGGCGGACGCCCTTTGCTCCGGCCTCGGCCCCGGTTCCGTTCCCGTCGTGTTTGCTCGGCCGCTCCCACGGGCTCAGCCCTGGCGCCGACCCTGACTCATCCGGGCCGCTCCGGGCCGGCTCCGCAGCCGATCCCGGCGCCTCTCCCCTCTTCGGCAGGACAGGGAGAGGAGAAGCCCTGTTGCCTCCAGAGCGGAGCCGAGGAAAGCCGGTGCCTTTCCCAGCGCCTTTTCCTGCGGCCAGCGAGCCCTGGGACAGCGGGAACGTCCCCGCGTGGGAGCTGGGTGCGGAATGGGGGGCTGCCAAACTCCAGGTCCCGCTTCCCCCTTTTCCCCCGGCTGCAATTCCTATTAGGCAGGAGCAAGCGGGATGGCTCCATCAAATGCGGCCCGCGATGCCCGTGTGTCCGGGAGGGAATGTCACCTCCTCTTACGCCTCGGTTTCCCCGGGCCAAGGATACTGGTCCGGCCGGCGCCTCGCGGTTTCCGCGGGAAGGCGGCCGCTCCGGTTCTCCAGCACCTCCGGGCGCTGGAAGCAGAGCTGCGCCTTGCAGCAGGACGCGCCTTTTCCGACGCCGACGGCTCCGCGGCGTTCCCGAACCCGGGACGAGGGTGACACCAGGCCATGCGCGAGGCACTGGCCGCCCTTGGCTCCCCTTCCCGGATGTTTTGGCTCTGGGATCGGGCCGCAGCACCTGGCATCCGGAGCGTTTTCCACCCGGACAGGACAGCCCGGGTCAGCTTGGCAGAGCCGCCGGCTGGGACGGGAGCCGCACGGGCTGGAAAAGGCCCTGGCTGAGCCCGGTGGGAATGCGGAAGCCCCGCGCCCGCGGGAAGGGCTGGGGAATCCAGTTACGGCCTTAATGACCGTCATTGCACCGGGAATAACGACCCAGCCCAGGGGCTCGTTTGGATTTTCACTCTTCTGTTGTTTCCTGCCCTGGGGAGGAGCAGGGAACGGTGGGATCGGCCGCCTGGAGCACCTGGATGGGCAAATCCCAGCAAGGGAAGGGCCGGGTGCTTGGTGCCAGAGGCACCCTTGGGTGCAGGGTCCTTTCCCTGTGCACTGGGGGTGCCAGATGACCTGGAATGACCCCTCATCCGCGTGTGCGTCCGCAGGGAAGTCCCACCTGGCCATCGTGCAGAAGGTGAACAACGAGGGCGAGGGGGACCCTTTCTACGAGGTGCTGGGGCTGGTGACGCTGGAGGACGTCATCGAGGAGATCATCAAGTCGGAGATCCTGGACGAGTCGGACATGTACAGTAGGTCGCGGGCGCCCCGGGGCCGGGCGGGAGCCGGCTCTGGCTCGGCCACGGCTGACGCCCGCTCCCGACAGCCGACAACCGCAACCGCAAGCGCGTGGGCAACCAGAAGAACAAGCGGGACTTCTCGGCCTTCAAGGACCCCGTCAACGAGCTCAAGGTGAAGATCTCCCCGCAGCTGCTGCTGGCCGCCCACCGCTTCCTCTCCACCGGTGAGTCCGGGGGAACGGGGCTCCGAATGCCGGAGATGAGAAGGGCCGGGGCTGCCAGCAGCTCTCCAGGACAGTCCTGTCCCCTCGCTGGTTTGTGTCCCTGTCACCCCGTGTCCTGGAGCTGGCCGCGCTGGGCTCTCTGTGTCCATGGAGACTCCGGCCTTCTGGCTCGGGGAGGTGCTGGTGGGATCCCAGCTCACGTAGGGTGCAATGTGGTGGGACAAGGGTCCTGGCACATGCACTGTTCCCGTGCCGGCGGTCCATACAGCTGGAGGGAGAGGAGGGGGAGGAAGGCTGGGCGGCCCAAAGCTCTGAGCCCTTCCCCTCTCGTTCGCAGAGGTGACGCTCTTCACCCCCAACTTCATCTCGGAGAAGATCCTGCTGCGGCTGCTCAAGTACTCGGACGTCATCCAGGAGCTGAAGTTCGACGAGGAGAACAAGAAGTCCCCCCGCCACTTCCTCTACACCAAGAACAAGGCGGCCGACTACTTCATCCTCATCCTGCAGGTAGCGGGGCTGGGCCCGGGCGCCGGCGGGCGCCGCGGGGCCTCCCTGAGCCCGTCTCTCCCTCGCAGGGCAAGGTGGAGGTGGAGGCCGGCAAGGAGAGCATGAAGTTTGAGGCCGGAGCCTTCTCCTACTACGGGGTGATGGCCCTGAGCCCCCCGCCGGCACCGGGTAAGCAGGTCCTGGCCGCGACTCCGCGCGTAAGCCGCAGCCGGGATCCATCCGCGCCCGGAGCCTGCCCTCCGGGACCGCGTTGCCCCCTGGGCATCCTCGTGCCACCTCGGCCCCGTCGACGCGGCACCGGGGCCACCTCCGCTCGTCACAGGCTCATCCGGCCCCGCGGAGGATCCGTGTGCCGGGATGTTGCCCCGGGTGTTTTTCTTGCCCCGTGTCCAGGCGCTTTTGGTGCCTGCGGTTTCTCTGGAGCTGCCGCGGGTGCCGGCCGCTCCTGTCCCTCCTCGTGGTGCCGCGTGGCTCCTGTGTCCCCCCGCGGCTTTCCGAGCCCCTCACCGTGCCACCCCAGCCCCCTTACCCGCACTGCAACCCCAGCCCCGCGCCAGGCGGGTGCCATCCCCTGGAGGAGGGTCCCGCCGTGCCGCGCGGTGACCACGGGTGGTGGCAGCACCGGGTGCGCCAGGCTCGGCTGTGGAGGGCATGGGGGTGCTGGGCTCTGCGTCCCCATGGGACGGGGCTCCAATTCCCACTCCAGAGCCGCCTCTCCTGGGGCTTGGCGCCTCCCGGACCCAACCAAGAGCCAGGAACCTGCGGGCATCGTGCGCCACGCGCCCAGCCGGTGCCAAGGGCGGTGAGCGGCGCCTCACGGCCTTGCGGGCACACGTGCAGCGAGCGGCCAGGCCTCAGCCCGCGCCCGGGAGGGGACGGTGTCTGCGAGGCGCCGGCAGCGCCGCTCACCGCCCCCGCGCTGTCTCCGCAGAGATCCGCTCGCCCTCCCACATGAGCGGCCTCAACCGCTCGGCCTCACTGAGCTGCCACGAGCGCTCCGAGTCCGCGTCGTCCCCGGCGAGCGGCAGCAACAACCAGCTCAACGTGGGCGCCGGGGCCCAGTACGTGGCCGACTTCAGCGTGCGAGCGCTCACCGACCTGCAGTTCGTCAAGGTGAGCACGGGGCTGGCGGCAGGCGCGCGGGCCCGCGGCGCCGGGGCCTCCTAACGCGCCGCGTCCCGCCGCAGATCACGCGGCAGGAGTACCAGAACGGCCTCCTGGCCTCCCGCATGGACAGTTGCCCCCAGTCGCCGGACAGCGGCACTTCCAAAGTGGAAAGCGGCGTGCCGGAGAAGCCGGAGCCCTCGAGCACGGACGAGACCACCAGTCTCCTGAATGAGAGGAACTGCCTGAGCCGCAGGAGCAACCACAGCTCCCTGGAAAACTCCATCTGACCCCGGCGCCGCTGGGGCCGCGCTCGGAGGCCGCTCGGCACCCAGGTGAGGGGACGTGTGCGTCCCCCCTGTAGCTTTTCTCTTTAGGGACCCTTCCCCGTACGAAACGCTCCGCGTGCCGCGGTGGGGGGACAGCAGCCCGCAGGCCGCGGAGCGGATACGGGTCGGCGGCGCCGCGCCACACGGAAAGGGAATCCTTCCTCCCGCCATCGCCCGCGCTCCCGCCGCGGGCGCCGGAGCCGCCGCGGTGCCGAGAGCCGCCGGAGCAGCGCCCCGGCCCGGGCGCGGATGGAGGGAGCCGCGGCACGGTTACAAAGGGAGCCCGGTTTTGCTGCTGTTTTGAAACTGGCTTTTTATTTAAACGAACGCTGCCGGAGCCGCCGCGGGCCGCGCTCGGCGAGAGGCCCGTGCGGGGAGGAGGCGGCGCGCTCGGCCCGCGGCCGCCGTGCGCTCGGCTCAGGGAGCCTCCAGTTCTCGCACGTCGCTTCTCCCCGCGCGGCGGCCGGGACGGGCTGCCCACGACGGCCCTCGTGCTCCCTCGGGGACGACTTTGGGGAACGCCGCGTGTGACGGTGCCAGGAGAGCCTTGGGCTCCTGCTCGACGCCCTCTCTCCCAGGATGCAGCCCGGTCCCGGGAATATCAGCCGCCCGTGTGCCACCTTCCCGCCGTCCCCCTTCCCGTCCCGCTGGCCCGGGATGCGCCGGGGCCACCTGCAGGCGGGGGGGACGCGATGGGGACAAGCGCGTTTTGCCACGGAGATGCGCGGAGGGGGCCGGGATGCGGCGCCGCTCTCGGGGCTGCGGAGCCGGCCCCGTCTGGAGCCCTCCCGGTGCCGGGAGGCGGCGGCGGCAGGGGGTGTCTCAGGGAGTGCTGGCCGTGGCGGCGGGCACGGGGGCGGCGGGGGGGTCCCCGTGGATCCCCCCTCCAGCCGGCACCAAGCTAGTGACCAAAGTTGTACGGCAGAGCGGGGGGGTCCCCATCTCCGTGTCCCCCCCTCCGCGTTCGCCACAGCGGGAGCCGGGGGGGTCCCGGGGAGCTCGGCTGCCCGGCCTTCCTCCCCGGCCCTCCTCTTCCTCCTCCTATGGCGCCCGCTCGCGGCCTCCTCTCCGGAGCTGGTGTCCGTGTCCCCCCGCCCCATCCCACCCCGTCAAAGCACAAGGTTCCCCGGGTGACGCTGTAAGTTATTGGGAGAAGGTTAATTATTTTTGTTAATCGTGTCTCGACGATCAGGTCCTAGAGCCTCGGCGGGGTGGGGGGGGCGGTGCTAGAAATAATAATAAACCCGATTGGAGACAGAAGAAAAGCCCTTTTCATTAAATCTTCTTTCTATGCAAGGGGGGATGGGGCGGGGGCACCACTATTTATTTTGGGGTCGATTTGTATGTTTTGGGGGATGGCAGCGGGGGTTTTGCCCGGCGGCAGGGGGAGGACGGCACCTCTCGCACTCCCCCCCGCGCTTGCTTTCCCCCCCCAAGCCATGATCTTTTTGCTCAACCAAATATGGAATTTATTTTAATTTTTTTTCCCTTTCCAAGGGGGTAATAAAAGTCTATATCTGTATCTCGGCCTGCTCCGTGCTTCCCTCCGCGCCCCCGCCCCGCTCTCTGCGGCCCCTTTAAATCCGCCCCCGCCGTGTTGTTTACAGCGCGGCGCAGCCTCCCGCCCAACGCTGAGGTCCCGCCCCCGCTAGGGGAGTGGCGGCCGCTGATTGGCCACGGGGGAGGGGCAGCGGGTCTTGATTGGCGGCGGGGCGATGCGCGTATCAGTCCTAGGTTGGCTCGGAAGCGTGAGGCGATGAGGCCGCCGATTGGCCGCGGCGGCGGCACGAGGAGGCGACGGCCGCGGATTGGCTGCGGGGCGGGCAGGGGAGGCGGGGCGAAGCGCGGCGGGGCGGGTGGTCGCCGTTAGGGGCAGCCGACGGGGCCCGTCGCGGCGTCGCTGCACGGGGGAGCGGGAGGCACCGGGCCGTTCCCGGTGCTGCTCCCCCGCGGTTAAACCGGGGCCGCTCGGTGTTCCCCGCTACAGGCAAAGCCGAGAGGAAGGGTCAGAGCCGCAGCGCGTGCGCGGGGCGGCGCCGTGGGGAGCCGCGGGCCGGTCCTGGAGCTCTCAGCTGCGCCCCGCGCGAGGACGGGGCGGCTGCCGTGTGAGCTGGGGCACGGGAGCGTCCCCCGGCCGCCGCGCGGGCTTCGGGCGGGCGCAGGGCTGCAAAAGGAGCCGGGAGCCCCGTGCAGCCCCGGGGAGCGCTGCCCGGTGCCCCGGGCCCCACGGGGGTTCCCGGCTGGCAGCTGTCACCTCTGCAGGAGCGAAGGAGCTGGGACACTCGCACCCCGGAGGTACCTGCCACGGGGCCAGCCCCTCCCCGCCGAGACCCCCCTCTTGTCACTGTATCCACGTCACCAAGCACCCAGAATGTCCCCGCGCTTGGCTTGGGCGCCGCAGAGCTGCTGCAGCCTCGGCTCTGCCCACGAACCCGGCTGCAGGGCCGGCGTTACCGCCTGGAATCGCCCCCGGGTGCGGGGCGCACCGCAGTGACTGTCCCCATGGCCCCAGCTCGGCGCGGGTGGCCGCAGCCGGCGCAGAGGGGACACAGAGGCGGACACGAGCACGGGAGGCAGCAGAGCCGTGTTGTCCCGCGCGGCGTCCCGCGGCGCTCGCCGTTTGCCGCCGTCACGTGCCCAGCAGGTCGCGGAGCGCGGGCTCGGCCACGTCGCAGGGCCGCCGGCCGCGGGCGTCGCGGGCGGCCGCCAGCGCGGGGCTGTGCTGCAGCAGCAGGGCGCAGAGCTCGCGGTGGCCGCGCGCGGCCGCCTGCGGGCGACACGGAGCGGGGCCGTGAGCCACGCGCGTCGCCGCCGCCGCCGCGTCGCCGTCCCCAGCGCCCACCTTGTGCAGGCTGGTGTGGCCGTCGTCGTCGGCGATGGCGGGGTCGGCGCCGTGCGCCAGCAGCAGCCTCGCCACGGCCACGTGGCCGCAGTAGCTGGCGCGGTGCAGCGCGGTGGCGCCGCCGGGCGTGCGGGCGTCGCAGCGGGCGCCGCGCTGCAGCAGCAGCCGGCACACGGCCTCGTGCCCGTTGCGGCTCGCGTAGTGCTGCGGGACACGCGGGGACAGCGGCGCGCGTGGGCAGGGGGCCGCCGGGGGGGAGCCCGGCCCGCCGCCCCACCACCCCCGCCCCGTACCAGGGCCGTGTACCCCGCCAGGTCGGGCTCGCTGGGCTCCCCGCGCCGCTCCAGCAGCTGCAGCACCCGCCGCTCGTCGCCGTCGCGCGCCGCCGACCAGATCCCTGCGGGCGCGCGGGGCGCGGTGAGAGGCGGGACGGAGCCCGGGCCCCGCCGCGCCCGCCCCGGCCCCGCGCCCGCACCGCGCTCGAAGTCCATCTCGGGCAGGCTCTGGTGCACGCTGGGCACGGCCGCCCGCGGCGGGCAGCACGGGCCGCCCGAGCCCGCCATGGCGGGACCGGAGCGGGCCGGGCCGAGCCGGGATGAGCCGAGCGGTGCCGAGTTCAACCGAGCTGTGTCGAGTGGAGCCGAGCGGTGCCGAGTTCAACCGAGCTGTGTCGAGTGGAGCCGAGCGGTGCCGAGTTCAACCGAGCTGTGTCGAGTGGAGCCGAGCGGCGCCGGGCTGAGCTGCGCTAGTGCGCACGCGCGCTGACGCCCCGCCCACTGTGGCCGCGGCCCCACCTCCCACCATGGCCCCGCCCACCGCCGCGCCCCCGCGCTGCCCCGCGCGGTCCTGCCCCCTCCCTCCCCCACGGCCGCGGGGGGGCCCAGGCGTCCGGGCCCCGCCCCGCCATGCCCGGGGTGTCGCCGTCCCGTCCCCTCCCCAACCCGGGCCGCCCCCCGCTGGCCCCGGGCCCCGCTCCCAGCCTGGGAAAACCGGGCGCCGCTTCCCGGCTCGGGCCTGGGCCACCTCCCTGGGGACCCCCCCCAGCCCAGCGGGGCCCAGGCGTCCGGGGCGGTGGTGGCGGCCCGCGGCCCCCCCCAGCCTGGGAACGCGGCCGCGATGCCCTTTTATAGCGCGGCTCGGGCCGCGTTTTTCCATGAGCTCAGCGGGGCCGGCCCGGCGCGGGGGGGGACACGGAGAGACGCGGGCGCCCAGCGCGGGCTGCCCCCCATCACACGACCCCCGACTTGGCTTTTCGTTGTCCTTTTTATTATTAATATAAAAATCCTCAGGTATTTACAGCAAATAAATATATTTCAGTAACAAATAAATTACACTGGGGGGGTTATACAAAAGGGGGTGGGGGGAGCGGGTGGCGTGCAGGGGACAGGAGGGGACATGGGGGGGGTGGCAGGCGGGACAGGAGGGGAGGGCTATTTACAGCCCCTCCGCCGCTCGTGGCAGTGGCGGCTGGCGTTTTATATAAAAAAACCCCAAACAAAAGAGTCCTTGGGCAGTGAAAACAGGAGTCCCCGGGGGGGACGCAGGGTCCCCGCGGCGGTGGCCTCACACCGACGACTCCTCGGGGTTGGAGTCGGGCAGCGGCTGGCGCTGCTGCAGCTTGCGCCGCAGCTCCTCGGCCAGCTCGGCGCCCGGCGCGCGCTCCTCGGCGCCCAGCGCCAGCCGGATGTAGCCGTTGGACGCGGAGCCGCGCAGCGGGCCCAGGTGGATGCGCGTGGGCGAGTGCAGCGGCTGCCCGGGGATGCCGCTGGGCGGCGAGACGGCGGCGGCGGCGCCGTTGCGGCAGGCGCCCGCGTGGCCCGGCACGATCTTGAGCGAGCCGTCCGAGCAGTAGTAGCTCGCCGGGTCCCAGAGCTTCTCGTCCGAGTCGGAGGCGGTGCTGGGCGCGAAGCGCGGGCTGGGCGGCTCCTTGGGCAGCTCGATGGGGTACACGAGGGTGCTCTCGATGGCCTTGGTGCCCTTGCCCAGCTCCTCGCGCAGCCGCCGCCACAGCGAGAGCACGGCCAGCGCCAGCACGAGGCACAGGGCGCCCAGGCACACGGCCACCACCCACACGAGCCCCAGGCGCTGCAGCGGCGCGCGCGTCTCCATGGGCAGCCCAGCGCCCGCCAGCACCCGCACGCGGTAGACGTCGCCGCTGACGCGCGCGCCCCGCTCCTCCGAGAAGCAGCGGTAGGTGCCGCTGTGCTGGGCGCCCGCGGCCGGCACCACGAGCGCGCGCAGGCGCCCGTCGCGCAGCACCAGCGCCTGCTCCGCCGCCACCGCCCGCCCCTCGAAGGTCCAGAGCGCCCGCGCCAGGTTGGAGCCCAGGCGGCACGTGAGCACCAGGTCGGTGCCCGCCACCACCGTCACGTTCTTGGGCGGGATGGCGCCTGCCGGAGAGGAGACCCGTGAGCCCTGGGGCCAACGGCAGCGGGCGAGAGGACACGTGCGATGGGGAGACACCACCGAGCCTGGGAGGCTGGCAGCACGGGGAGAAACCCATTGGGTGGGGAGAGACCCTCAGGGTGGGGAGAGACCCTCAGGGTGGGGAGAGATGCTCAGGATGGGGAGAGACTCTCAGGGTGAGAAGAGACCTGCAACGTGGGGAGAGACCCTCAGGGTGGGGAGAGACCCTCAATGTGGGGAGAGACCCTCAGGGT
This sequence comes from Tinamus guttatus, assembly GCF_059628265.1. Lineage (NCBI taxonomy): Eukaryota > Metazoa > Chordata > Aves > Tinamiformes > Tinamidae > Tinamus > Tinamus guttatus. The sequence goes on along the minus strand of NW_028288994.1, from coordinate 108,119 downwards.
GAGAAGAGACCCTCAACGTGGGGAGAGACCCTCAGGGTGGGGAGAGACCCTCAGGATGGGGAGAGACCCTCAACGTGGGGAGAGACCCTCAGGGTGGGGAGAGACCCTCAACGTGGGGAGAGACCCTCAGGGTGAGAAGACCCCACAAAGGCTTCTCTCACGCTGGAGAAGACTCTCCAAGACAGGGAGACCCTCCCAGGGTGAGGACCCCCCCGAGCCCCGCGGCGCCCTCGGGCTCTCACCTTGCGTGGCCACGTGCGGCAGGGCGCACGCGCGGGTGTCCGAGCTCAGCACGTCCTGGACCAGCTGGGACCTGCGGGAGGAGGCGCAGCGGTGACGGGGGCCCCGCGCCGCGGCGGGGGCGCCCCGGGGGCCGCTTACCCGTCCAGGCCCTGGGCGCGGACGCAGCGGCTGCTGTTGCGGCTCCAGGCGCAGTAGGGGTCACGGGCCAGCACGCAGTCCGCGCACGACTGGTAGCGGCTGCAGTCGGCCAGGGGCAGCTGGGCCACCTGGAAGCGGGAGCCAGCGAAGAGCAGCTTCTGCAGGGGCCGGGGGAGGACAGTGAAGGCCCCGCCAGCCCGGCCCCGTCCCCGGGGTCTCTGGCGCCGCCGCTCACCTTGCGCCCGGCCAGGACCAGACTCTCCACGGGCTGCGGCGGCTCGAAGACCTGCAGCTCCTCCACGAGGTGCACGTGAGCACCCAGGTCGAGCGCCTTGTGCACCCAGCCATCCCCTGCGGGGACAGGGGACCGTCAGCCCGGGCACCGCGGCTCCCCGGCGCTCCCGGCCGCGCGGCGCCTACCCGTGCCGATGAAGAGCACCTCGTAGACGGTGCCGTCCAGCCCGCGCACCCGGTCCACCACGAGCTGCGTGAAGTTGGCGTCCTTCTTGAGCAGCAGCGGGCGCCCCCGCTGCGGCAGGATGGGCTCGTCCATGAGCGGGTGCTTCTTGGCGAAGTTGAGCGTGTTGTCGGGCAGCTCCAGGGAGCTGCCGAAGCCGTTCTGCCGGTGCCAGTCCGTGATGCACTGCGGGACGCGGGACAGCGTCACACGGGGCCCAGGCCACCGCGGGCCTCTGCTGCCACCGGCACTCACCGCCCCGGGCCGGGGGCTCGGCACCTCGTCCGAGTAGCGGCCCCACTTCTGCGCCTGCTCCCGGTACTCCTTGTAGGGCCCCTCGAAGGCCTTCTTGACCTCCAGGATGTGGTAGCGGCACACGGCCGACACGTCCACGTCGCCCCTGCGGGGACACGGCCCGTCGGGGCACCGCCGGGGGGACCGCGCGGGGCGCCGCACCCCGCCGCGCGCCGCGGGCGCTCACCAGCGCGCCTGGAAGACGCCGAAGAAGGCGGTGTCCTGCCAGCGGGCGCCGCGCAGCGTGAACACGGCCTGCAGGCGGTTGAAGTGGAGCTGCTGCTCGGGCGCCGCACACACCAGGCGCGCCTTCAGGAACGTGGTCCACTTCTTCTGCAGCGTGCGGGCGCCGCCGACGTCGCCCTGCGCGCACGGGGTGTCAGCGCGGCCGACGGCGTCCCCCCGCGCGCGCGTGTGTCCCCGCGCCGCCTACCTTGCACACGCGGGCCACGCGGGCCACCACCTGCTCGGCGTAGCAGTCGTACTCGACGGCGCGCTCGCTGAAGAAGAAGTAGACCTTGTCGTCGTCGCCCGTGCTGCTCGCCGCGCTCTCCTGCACGTACGCCGAGGCCACGAAGTGCGGCTCTGCGGGGACACAGGCGCCCGGGTAGTGCCGTGGCCGCCCCGCGCGCCCGCCCCAGCGCCCGCCCCCGCGCCCAGCGCCCACCGTTGAGCCACGACGTGAGGTACTCGGTCTTCATGGAGTAGTGCGGGCCCAGGTTGCGCAGGATGACGGGCTCCGTGCCCAGGAAGTTGTTGAACGTGGCCGAGTAGAGCTCGCCGTCTGCGGGGCAACGGGGGGCTCAGCCGCAGCCCCCCGTGCCCCGTGGCGCCGCCCCGGGGTGGCACCTACCCACGATGAGGCCCGTGTGTCCCTTGGTGGGGTCGTAGGGACACTTCCCTTTGCCGTCCTCAAAAGCCACTCGGTCCAGGGTGAAGCCGGAGAGCTCCTGTGGGGCACGAGGGACGGGGTTCGGATCCTGCTCCTGCTCGTGGCCACGGGGCCCAAACCAGGCACGGGGACATCCCCGAGATGCTGCCGGGATGAGGACACCTGGGGACAGCACTCCTGGGAACTGGGACAGCCCTGCAGGATGCTCCTGGGGACAGGGACAGTCCTGGATGATGCCCCTGGGAACGGGGACACCTGAGGACGATGCTCCTAGGAACGGACGCACCTGGGGATGGGGACACCTGGGGGTGACAGTCTTGAGGACGGGGACAGCCCCGGACAACACTCCCAGGGACAGGGACACCCGTCGATGATGTCCCCAGGGCCGAAGGGCCCGCGTGGAGGTGGGCGACGGCCCTGGGCCGTGTTCCCAGCGCAGGGAGCACCCGGGGCCGACGGCTCCGCACGGAGCAGCGGGCAGGGCCGGGCGGCGCCGTGGGAGCGGTGGCCGCGGTGGCCGCGGTGGCCGTGTCCCCGCACTCACAATGTAGGCGCACTTGGGCTGGAAGGCGTAGGTGCCGCACGCGTACAGGTGGGAGCTGTTGTAGCTCTGCAGGAAGCGCACGTAGTTGAAGCAGTCGGTCTGCGGGCGGGAAAGGCTCCGTCAGCGGGGGTGGCCGTCCCCTGTCCCCTGTCCCTGTCCCCAGGCCGGCCCTGGCCCTCACCTGGTTGTTTTTCCCCTTCTGGATGCACTCAGCTTTCTTGTCCAGCGGTGCCTCCCAGGAGATCTGCGCGGAGGAGAGCGGAGAGGGGTCAGGGGGAGGAAGGCGCCGTCCCCGCCGCCGCCGTCCTCGTCCCCTGGCGCTCACCGCCGCCTTGAGCTCCACGGTGCCGGTGGCCAGGGCGAACAGGGCCTCGCGGGCGCCCACGTAGAGCAGCGCCTCGGCCTCGTCCAGCGTCAGCGTCACATAGTGCGAGACGCCCCCGCGCGAGAAGCGCTTGGCCGCGTCCCGCAGCTCTGCGCGCCGGGGGACACGGGGAGGGGACACGGGGGACACGTCAGGGGCGCCGGGTGACGAGGGGTTAACGGCGAGTGGGGCGGGGGGGGCGGCCCCTCTGGGACGCACAAAGGGCCCTTTGTCCCCGAGTCCCCCCCACACGGCCACCTCGGCCACCCGCCCCCGGGCACCGCGAGCCGGGGAAAAAGGCACCATTGACGGGAGGAGGCGCCAGCCCCGCAGGACATGGCCAAGGGCCTGGGGGACAAGGGACCCGGGGCTGGCACAGCAGGGGACGCGGGGCATGGCACCGGGAGGCTGGCACTGCGCTCCAGCATGGCAGGGGACAGGGCCACAGCGTGGCACCGGGGACACAGGCTGCGGCACCGCATGGGGACAGGGATCGTGGCAAAGGGACATGAGGCACTGACCCGGCACTGGGATGAGGAAATGGCACAGGGACAAGGAGTATGGCACAGGGACAGGCACGCCAGGCACTGGCACAGCACCGGGGAATCATAGAATCACAGAACGCTTAAAAGGACAGGGAACATGGCCCAGGGACGGGGACGGAGGGCTCCAACGTGGCCCGTGGATGAGGAACGTGGCACAGGGCCGTGGGCGCTGCCCGGCGCGGGGGACACGGCGGGGGACACGGTGCGCGGTACTCACCCGCGTAGGGGACGGTTTTGCGGGGCACGGCGCTCCACGAGGCGCCCGGCGTGGCGGCGGCGCTGGCGGCGGTGGTGACGGTGGCCGCGGCGGGGCCCAGGGCCAGCAGCAGCAGCGCGGCGAGGGCCGGCAGCGGGCGGGGGGCCATGGCGCTGCGGGGGGCGGCCTGCGGGGGGACACGGCGGCGGCGGCGGCGTCACGCGGGGCCGCGCGGGGACAAGGCGGCCATTGAGGCGCCCGCGTCACAAGGAGGCCGGTGGTGGCCGCGGGGGCGAGGAGGGCGCCCGCCCGCCCCCCGGGCCTGAGGAAGAGGAAGCGGCTCCTTCCTCTTCCCACCCGCTTCCCAAGCAGCCCCCGGGGACAGCCCCACCTCATCCCGCATCCTCTTCCCTGGGAAAGCCCTGTCCGGATCCGCCCGGACGCCTGGGCCCCGGCGCCGCTTCTTTTTGGGAGGGCAAAGGGGTGTCCCCGGGTCTGGGCAGGACGAGGCCAGCCGGGAGCGGCCTGGGGCAAGCGGGCGGCCGGGAATTGTTCTGCCCAAAGGGAAGCAGGAAACGGGATGGTCCCGGGGGAGCCTTGGCAGCGGGAGGGGACGGATTTCCGGACTGGATCGGGGAGGGGAGAGGCCAGCGGGGGGCATGGACGGATGGATGGACACGGACGGATGGACACACGGAAACCGGCCCTGCGGCTGTGGGAAGCAGCAGGAATACTGGCCCTGCCGGAGCCGCTCTAGTGGAACAGCAGCAGGAATAGTGGCCCTGCCGTGGGCCACGGGCCGTGCGCGCTGGCACCACCGGCGCGGTGCTGCTGTGACAGGCACGGCCATGGTGTCCCGGGCACGGACACGGTGCCGTGCCCCCGGCACGGGGGTCCCGGGAATGAGCAGGGTGCCCCGGGCACGGCCGGGTGCCGCCGTCGTGGCCTCATGCCCCAGGCACGGCCGGAGCCATCACAGCACGAGCGGTGGCCCTGGCCTGGCGCTGGTGGCCCGGGGGCGCGGGAATGCCCGGAGCAGGGCCAGGGCGGCCCCGCGTGGCGCCGGTGGCCCGGGCACGGCGGGGGGTGACGCTCACGGGGATGGGGGCACGGCCGGGGCTCCCGGGGTGCCCGGGACAGCGGCGGGGGGGGCGGGAGGTGCCACCGCGGGGAGGGGGCGCAGGGGGCCCAAGGGGCGATCCCGGCTCCCGCTGCCGCCCCCTCCCTCCGGGCCTCCCCGGGAGCGGAACGCGCGGGGGAAGCCCCGCCGCAACGCGCCCCCCCCCGCCGGTACCGGCAAGAACAAAGCACCTCCCCGCCCGCCCCCGCCCCGCGGCCCCGCCACAACAATGCGGGGCGGGGCGGGGCGCGGCGGGGCGCGCGCGGCCGCTCTCACCTCGCGCCGGGGCCGCCGGGGCCGGGCCGGGCCGGGCCGGGCCGCGCTCGGTGCCGCCGCGCCGGGGGCCGCGCGCAGCTCCGCGCCCGCCGCGCCCGCGCCCGCCGCGCCGCCCCGTGACGTCACCGGGGGCGGGGGGCGCGCGCGGCCCGGCCGGCCCGGCTCGGCTCGGCTCGGCCCGATTCGGATTCGCTCGGCCCCGAGGAGCTCCTCTCCGTTCCGACCAGCACAGTTCGGCCCCGCTCGGTTCAACCGGGCCCGGTCCAATGGACCTCGGTTCCATTTACCCCAGTTGGATCCAGCTCAGCCTGGCTTGGGCCCATTTGGCCCCATTCGGATGCGCTTGCCCCCATTCAGCTCCATTCATCCCAGACCCACCAATTCAGCTCTATTCCGCTTGACCCAGTTCGGCTTGGCTTGGCCCAGCTCAGGTCCATTTGGCCCTGCCCCATTCGGATTCATCTGGCCCAGTTCAGCTCCACTCCCTTCCAACTAGGCCAATTTGGACCAGCTATGCTCCATTGGGCCCGATTTGGCCCATTTGGGCCCAACAGGGCCAAAGCTGGTTCCACTCAGCCCGCACAGGCCCTGCAGAGGTGCCACCATGGAGACACTACTGGAGTGGGAGAAGGGGGCGTTTTATTGGGCCGGGTGGCTCCAGGCCCGCTCGGGGCTCTGCCCGCGGGGACTCTGCCCGCTCGGGGCTCTGCCCGCGCCCCCCGCCTGGCCCTGCGCCAGCAGCTCCTGCCACTTGACGTAGGTGAGCGCGGCCAAGCCCTTGAGCTGCGTGCGGAAGAGGAGGCCGGAGCCCTCGCGGAGGCCGGCGCCCAGCTGCCGGTCCAGCTGCGCGCAGAGCTGCTGCAGGTGGCCCTGGGGGCGCGCGGGGCGGCCGTGGGCACGGGCGCCCCCGCCGCCCCCCGCCCCGCGCGCGCCGCACTCACGCGCTGCTCCTTGGGCAGGCGCTCGGCGCCCACCGCGGCGCTGGCGAGGAGGACGAGGCTGTGGCTCAGGTAGCAGGCCTGCGGGGACGGCGGGTGACGCCGGCGCGCCCCTGCGCCGCCCTCGGCGTGCCCGGCGCCCGCAGCACCCACCTCCCGGTCGGGGTCGTCGGGCTCCCGCTGGCACCCGGCGAGCACGAGGCGCTGCAGGGCGCCCGGCCGCACGAGTGCCAGGAGGCGGCAGAGCGCGCGCAGCTGCGGGCACGCGGCCGTGAGCGGCAGCCCCCACGGGCGCCCGCGCCCCGCGGCCCCGCGCCGTGCCCACCTCGGCGCGCGCCCGCCCGGGCAGCACGGAGCCCAGCGGCTCGCCCAGCAGCCGCGCCATCGCGCACAGGCCCAGGCAGCGGCGCAGCTCCCTGCGCGAGGGGATGGCGCTGGCACCCGGGGCGCCGGCTCCCGCCCGCCTCATGGCGCGAGACACGGCCGGTGCCCCGTGCCAGGCTCCCGCGCGGCCACACGGAGCTGGAGCCTGGGGTGGCAGCGGGGGTGGCCGCGCGGGCACCCACCTGCCCCTGTTGCTGATGTCGGGCAACAGCCGCACGACAGCCACCAGGTTGTGGTGGTGCTGGGAGAGCTGGCACAGGGACAGGCAGAGATTGGGCAGCTGCGGGCAGAGGGCGGCGCTGAGCACGGCCGGCTCGCGGCGGCGCCGGCAGCGCCAGGGCGGCGGGTACCTGCTGCTGCCAGTCGCCGATGCCCTCGAGCAGGCAGTGCAGCAGGAGCTGCAGGTCGGGCAGCGGCTGGCAGCACAGCGCGCGGTCCAGCGCCAGGAAGCAGAGCAGGGTGAGCAGCGCCAGGCGGGCACGGTCCGGGTAGCAGCCTGGCTGCGCCACCACGCACAGCGCCAGGAGCTGCGCGCGGCGCGGCACGTGAGGCGGGCACCGCATCGGCCCACAACACCCCAAAAGTGCCATGGGCCGCGCTGCACGCAGGCCTGGCAGCTGGCCCACGGGCACTAGCCCAGGAGCTGGCATGGGCTTCGCCCTCGTTATCGAGTGCCCAATTAGCTGGGCAGGGATAACGAGGGCAATGGGCTGGGGCGACGGCGACGGGCACCGCGTTCCCACCTTGCAAATGTCCCCGAGCTGCGTGGCCAGGACTGGGGCACTGGCGGCGGGCGCCCGCTCCAGGGGCCTGCGAGGGGCGGCGCGGGTGGGCACGGGCGCCCGCAGCTGGGGCGGGAGGCCCACGCGCCGCCCGCACGCGTCACCTGCGTCCGGCAGGGCACAGCTCCAGCGGCAGCAGCCCCTGGCGGTGCAGGGCGCCCAGGTCGGCGCCCAGGCGGCAGAACGCCTGGCTGATCTCGGGCACCGTGGGGCACCAGGACTGCCCTGCGGGCGAGCGGCCCATGAGAGCGGCACGGGGGGCACCCGGCGCGGGGGCACCCGCGGGGCCTTGGCGCTCACCCGCGGCGCTCAGCCGGTGCACGGTGATGTCCCAGAGCGCCCGCGCCGCCGCGGCCGTGTCCGGGCACACGGCCGTCATCTGGCGAGGAGGCGGCGGGGGCGTCAGGGGCGCGGCGGGCGCGCGGCACGGCCGGCGCGCGGCACTCACCTGGAAGAGCCAGCGCAGCACGGGCAGCGGGCACGTGGGCACGCAGCGGTACAGCAGGGTGACGTGGCCCTCGCGCACCAGGGCGGCCTGGCGGGCGGGCGACGCGCTAGGGACGGCGGCAGAGTGAGCGCGGGGGCGGCCCGCTCCCGCCACGGGCACCGGCGCCCGGCGCTCACCGCAGGAAGAGCCGCTCCAGGGCGCTCTGGGGCTGCAGGCCGCGCGCGTCGAGGGCGGGCGCGGGCGGCGGGCGCGCGCAGAACACGGGCTCGCCCGGGTGCACGGCCGGCAGCAGCGCCGGCGCGGCGGCGAAGTGGGCGAGGAAGAGCCTGCGGGCGGCACGGGAGGGCACGGGCACCGTGGGGGCCGGCGGGTCCGCGGCGGCGTCCCCCGCGCGCGCGCCGCTACCTGTGCTCCTCGGAGAGCGGCGCCTCGTCGTCCGCCGAGCCCGGCGAGCTGCTGCTCTCGTCCGTGCTGGCCCAGGCGGGGCTGCCCGGCGGCGCCGCGGCCTCGCGCTGCCCCCTGCCCGGTGCCCGTGAGGGGGGCAGCGTGCGGCCCCGCCGCCCGCCCGGCGCCGCCCGCGCCAGCCTCACCTCCGCTCGGCCAGCAGCGCCTCCAGGCTGTTGGCCAGCGTCGCCGGGCGGCCGACTGGCAGATCCGGGCTGGCGGCTACTGAATCGGGGATGCTGGCTAATGGATCCAGGTGGCTGGCTAGCGGATCTGCGTGGGTGCCTGCTTCATCCGGGCTATTGGCTAGCGAATCCAGACTATTGGCTAGCGGATCCGGACTACAGGCTAGCGGATCAGGGCTACTGGCTAGTGGATCCGCGCTGTTGGCTAGCAGATCTGGATTATTGGCTAGCGGATCTGGGCTGCTGGCTAGCGAATCCGGGCTGCTGGCTAGCGAATCCAGACTATTGGCTAGATCTGGACCTTTGACTAGCGGATTCAGGCCATTCGCTATTGGATCTGGGCCACTGGCTAGTGGATCTGGGCCATGGGGTACTGGATCCAGGCTGCTGGGTAGCGGATGCCAGCCAACGGCTAGTGGATCCAGGCCGTTGGCTATAGGATCTGGGCTATTAGCTAGCGGATCCAGGCCACTGGGTACCAGATCCTGGACAACGGCTAGCGGATCCAAGCTGTTGGCTAGCGGATCCAGGCTACTGGGTACCGGATCCTGGACAACGGCTAGCGGATCTGGGCTGTTGGCTAGCAGATCCGGGCTGTTGGCTAGCAGATCCGCGCTGTTGGCCAGTGGATCCAGGCCACTGGGTACCAGATCCTGGACAATGGCTAGCGGATCCGGGTTGTTGGTTAGCAGATCCAGGCCACTGGGTACCAGATCCTGGACAACAGCTAGCGGATCTGGGTTGTTGGCTAGCAGATCCGCGCTGTTGGCTAGTGGATCCAGGCCACTGGGTACCAGATCCTGGACAGTGGCTAGCGGATCCGGGCTGTTGGCTAGCGGATGCCGGTGTTGGGCTTGCGGCTCGCTCTGCAGACAGGAAACAAGCAGGCGTTACCCCCGCGCCGGCCCCGCCGCCACCCGCGGCCTCCGTGGGTGCCACGCACCGGCGCGGGGCTGCGCGCGTCGTCGCCCTCCAGCAGCAGCTCACGCAGCGGCCCCAGCACGTCCTCGCCGGCCTCGCCGCCGCCCGCCGCCGCCGCGCGCCCGCCGGGCGCCTCCACGCGCTTGGGCCCGGCACGGCGGCGCCGGCGGCGGCGGCGAGGTCGAGGGGCGGGCGGGGGCTCGCGGGGCCGGCGCGGGGCTGACGGGGGCGGCGCGGCGACGGCGGCGGCCGCCGCCTCGAGCAGCCCCGGGGGCGGCAGGGCGAAGGGGCGGCCCACGCGCAGCTGCTTGTGCGCGCGCAGCTGCTGGTAGCGCTGCAGCCCCGCCTGGAAGCGCGGGCTGAACAGCCCGGTGCGGGGCGGGGCGCGCGCCGACGACAGCGGGATCTGGTACCAGCGCAGCGACTCCCCGCCCGCCGCCGCCATCTTGTCGGTCTCCTCAGCGGCCGCCGCGCGCCCCCACGGCGAGCGTTGGGAGAGGCGTGGCCATGGAGGGCGGGGGTGCGAGGAAAGGGCGGGGCCCGCGCGGGGCCGGGCCAATGGGAGGGCGGCGCTGCCGCGGCCCTCCTACCAGCGCGCCGCTTTCAAAAGGTAACGGGCAACGGCTCCTCACGCCCCGCCCCCTCCTCGCGGCACCCACGGGCCAATGGGGGCGTGTGGAGAGGGGTCGCCACGCCCCCCTTGCAGAGGGGCGGGGGAGTGGGACATCAAAGGACGTTGCCCCGCCTCTCTGGCGCTGCCGGCCAATCGGCGTGCAGCTGCGCCGTGTCTCCTCCCCTCAGGAAGCGGCGCGGGGCGTGCTGGGTGATGTAGTCCTCAGGCTGAGTGGCGGCCACCACTTCCGGGTCGCCTGAGGAGGAAGGCGAGAGAGAACGGGTTCCGTTTGCCCCGGAAGTTCCGGCGCCTGCTCCGGTGCGCGGCGGGCCCGGCGGCGCTATGGCGGACGTGACCGCGCGGAGCCTGCAGTACGAGTACAAGGCGGTGAGTGCGGCTCCCGCGGCGCTAGCGGGGCCGCCGCCAACGGGGCCTCCGCGCTCCGGCCGCGGCCGATTGGCGGATCCCGGCGGCGCCTTCGCGCCCCGCCGGCGGCCTCATTTCGTTCCCCTCCCCGCAGAACTCCAACCTCGTGCTCCAAGCGGACCGGTCGCTCATCGACCGCACGCGGCGCGATGAGCCCACGGGCGAGGTGCTGTCGCTGGTGGGCAAGCTGGAGGGCACCCGCATGGGGGACAAGGCGCAGAGGACCAAGCCGCAGATGCAGGAGGAGAGGCGGGCAAAGTGAGTGCCAATTCCAGCTCCCAGCGGGACGCGCGTGTTTATTACTATTAATTAATTATAAAGGTAACTTGTGTTTGCAATATCTTATTTAGTTTTTGAGTAGAATTCCACGAGATTAGGAACATTGTAGCTCACTTAAAAAACAAATGATTCCTCCGTTCCCGCTCCTTTGGTGAGGATTTGGAGAGGCGGCTCTTCCTCCGGACTAACCCGCCCGCTGTCCCCCTTTTCCCCCTTTCCAGGCGGAGGAAGCGCGACGAGGACCGGCACGACATCAACAAGATGAAGGGTTACACGCTGCTGTCCGAGGGCATCGACGAGATGGTGGGAATCATCTACAAGCCCAAAACCAAGGAGACCCGCGAGACCTACGAGGTCCTGCTGAGCTTCATCCAGGCGGCCCTCGGGGACCAGGTAGGGACACGGTGCGAAGGATCCTTCCTCGTACCCCCACAAGATGGATTCACTCCCTCGGTTCTGGTTGTGCTTGTAGATGTCACCATGCTCGTGTGTGGTGACGTGTCTGTCGCAGGATGTGGCCTTTTGATGGCACCCCTTCAGTTTCTCGCACGTGAGGCATTTTAGAACAGGCTTTCCCTAAATCGAGCGAGATGTTTGTTTGAAAGCTAGAGGACGAAATTGAAGGGAATGTGGCCCAGGAAGAGGATGGGTGACACGATTTGGCGCTGCAGGGTGACGTTCTCTGTTTGGCAGCCCCGCGACATCCTGTGCGGAGCCGCCGACGAGGTGCTGGCCGTGCTGAAGAACGAGAAGCTGCGCGACAAGGAGAGGCGCAAGGAGATCGATTTGCTGCTGGGCCAGACGGACGACACCCGCTACCACGTGCTGGTGAACCTGGGCAAGAAGATCACGGATTATGGGGGCGACAAGGAGATCCAGAACATGGGTACGGGCAGCCCCAGGCGGCGCTAGTAACGGGGCTGGGGGGAGGTGGCATCGCAGCAGTGGCTGCCAAAAGCAGCCTCGCTCCAGGAATAGTAATTTCACACTGTAAAACTAGGAAATTCTGGATGTTTCTCAAGCCGCGAGCCTCATTCTTTCCAAAATTTGGATGTGCGGAGGCGAGCCCTGTGAATCTTGCAGATGGCCGCCAGATTTTTTTTCTTAATTAACGCCGCTCTCTCTCGCAGATGACAACATTGATGAGACGTACGGCGTGAACGTGCAGTTCGAGTCGGACGAGGAGGTGAGGGAGCCCCTGGCTCCGCAAGCTGCTCGCGCGCCCGGCTCCCCTTGCCGTGCTGGGGAGGCAGACGCAGGCTCGGGGGGGATTTGTGTGCCAGGAAAGAGAGGCTGGGTTATTTTAGACGCTGCTTCCTGGCTTTGGGAGGGTTGATCTCGCTAATCCAAGGCTTACCGCGAGCGCACATTGCAGAAAACAGATGGTGATATTTAGATCTCTCGGGAGGCATCAGGAGGAAGGCGTGAATTCAGATGCGCAGTTTGGAAGCGGTTTGTAGAGCTGCTCTCCAGGATGGAAAGAGCGATAGGAGAGAGCAAGCGGAGATGTCCACAGCCCCCATAAAATCCTTTTTTAATGCTGTAAGGGCACAAATAACTTAATCTTGTGACACAAAATCTGCAGGCAAGAACGTTTCTGTGCAATGATCTTGATGTAAGTGCACGCGCTGTGTAAATAGCTGCTGATCCCTTAGTGCTTTGCCTCAATAACAGCACCCTGCTCGTGTTACGAGTGTGTGTCCTCGGGACAGACGTGCCAGGTCCTTCTCTTCTCTTGGAAAGCTTCTCTGATGTTGTCAAAAGCCACTCACGGGGCCGCCTGTTTTGGCAGGAAGGCGACGAAGACATTTATGGCGAAGTGCGTGACGAGGCCTCCGACGACGACATGGAAGGGGACGAAGCCGTCGTCCGTTGCACCCTCTCGGCCAACGTGAGTCCCCGGGGGCCGCGCGCCGCGGCGCCGCGCTCGGGAGCTGGTTGGAGTCGAGCTCGTTGCTGGGGGAAGGCAGCTTTGAAGGCCGTCCTCCCACGGAGGCCGAGGTTGACGTAGGCGGACGGGGGTCCGATCAGCCGAGCGATTGCTCCTGGTTTTGCCCTCCTCTGCACGGGTAGGGGTGGGCGTTAAACACTCATTCTGCCATGCAAAGGGCAGGTGAATGCTTTTCCCGTGGAGGAGTATGACTTTGGAGGGTTTTTTTTTGTGTGTTTTGAAGCTTGTGGCATCGGGTGAGCTGATGAGTTCAAAGAAGAAGGATCTGCATCCCCGAGATATCGACGCCTTCTGGCTCCAGCGGCAGCTGAGCCGCTTCTACGACGATGCCATCGTGTCCCAGAAGAAGGCGGATGAAGTGCTGGAGATCTTGAAGGTTAACGAGCAGCTGGATTGCCTCCGGCCCAGGGTGCTTCTTCCTGGGATCTAGGGAGATACCCCAAGATAACTCGTTGTTCCTTGCCTCTTTTCCCAGACTGCAAGCGACGACCGGGAATGCGAGAACCAGCTTGTCCTGCTCCTGGGCTTTAACACCTTCGACTTCATTAAAGTGCTGCGGCAGCACAGGATGATGAGTGAGTGGGGTTTCCTTCCCCCCTCGCCGCCTTCTCCTTTTCCTTTCACCACCTCATATCTCGGGCTTTGCTTTTGGCAGTCCTGTACTGCACGTTGCTGGCCAGCGCCCAAAGCGAAGCCGAGAAAGAGAGGATAATGGGGAAGATGGAAGCGGATCCCGAGCTGTCCAAGTTCCTGTATCAGCTGCACGAGACGGAGAAGGAGGATCTCATCCGGGTAAGGCTAGCGGGCCCCTCATGGGATGCACAGAGGAATCCTGGCTTCCTTGCTGCTGGCTGAGCTGCCGCTCCGTTGTTTTCTGTTTGTGGGAGAGGAATCCGCTTACTCACCGTGGAGCAGGGAAGTGTAGGAAGTGTTGCTTGGGCGACTGCAGAGACGCATGTAATAGGGCAATATATTTATCCTTTTTTGTTTCCAAGTCGTTCAGATGTTTGTTTTTCTAGAAGAACATTGGTGTGCTTAAGCTTCAGGTTTTGTGCTGCTGTTTATGCCCTTATGAGAACGTTCTTTCTTCTCTGAACCTTCCCAATGTGAGACTCACTGCAATAAAACTCTGCAGCCATCTCTGGTCAGGTCTTAATTACCAGGGGCTGGAGCGTGATGCTCCAGACCAGGCTGCTCCTCATAGCAGAGCTCGGCAGGAATATTGGGGTGTTGCATTAGCCCTGTTCGCTTTTGGACACGGCGTTTCCGTGTTGCATTGATAGAAAGGGCTGCTTCCGTGGGGGGTTTGAGTGGTGCTGATAGCGTTCAGGGCTCCTGCTGGGGCACAAGTGTCCTCATTCCCTGGCTCCTGTGGTGGCCTGTGAGAGCCTCTGCTTGAAAGCCACCCTGGCACTGCGGTCATGGGGCCTTCCAGGGTGCTAAGCTGGCCATGGGAGGAGGAGGAGGAGGAGGAAGAGCTCAGCAGCTCTTCTGCAGGCGCTGCTTTGCAGAGGGGTTGACCGGGTTGTCTCCTCGCTCAGGAGGAGCGCTCTCGCCGGGAGCGTGTTCGGCAGTCCCGCATGGACACTGACTTGGAAACCATGGATCTGGACCAAGGAGGAGAGGTAAGACTCTCCAAATCCACCTTTTCCTTTGGACAAGCATCCTGAGTAGGTGTTAAGAGAGTATTTGAAGTAGAATGGGCAAGAAGGTGGTATAGGGGAAGGTATTGAGGACGAACCTCTAATTTGCCACATAGATGATCACCAGTTGGGGGCAATGGCCTTTCCTTAAGTCCCAGGATGAAAACATCAGGGGAGGGCCATTCTGCTATCCCTGCACCTTCCTCGCCTGACTCTCCCTCTGCTCTGTCCAGGCTTTGGCTCCTCGGCAGGTGCTGGACTTGGAGGATCTGGTGTTTGCCCAGGGCAGTCACTTCATGGCCAACAAGCGCTGCCAGCTGCCCGACGGCTCCTTCCGCAGGCAGCGCAAGGGCTACGAGGAGGTGCACGTGCCTGCCCTGAAGCCAAAGCCCTTTGGCTCTGAAGAGGTAGGTGACCTGTTTGATTGCTGCTTATTTGGTGCTAAATGTATTGAGTTCCTGCTGCTCTGGTGGTAGATTTCCTGGAATGGTGCCCGTGACTTGCCGGACCAGCAAACGGCTCTTGTTTGGTCTCTTCCTAACCTGCTCCGTGGTCACTGGATGCAGGGCTGCTTCTCTCCTGTCCATCTGCAGAGAACATTCCCCAGGGTGTCTTTGCATCTCCCACATGCCCTGCAGGCTTCAAGGTGCTGAAACCAGGGCTCTCATCTCTGTGTTTTCCCTTCTCAGCAACTGGTCTCCGTGGAGAAGCTGCCCAAGTACGCCCAGGCTGGATTCGAGGGGTTTAAGACGCTGAACCGGATTCAGAGCAAGCTCTACCGTGCGGCCCTGGAGTCGGATGAGAACCTCCTGCTGTGCGCCCCCACGGTGAGGATCCGCGTTGGGTGCCCCCCTCCCATGGGAGCAGGAGGGGAGCTCCCTGCCATCCTGTGGCTGGATTAACAGAGGGCACTAAGATGTTTAGGCAGGGAAGAGCCTCCTCCATGGGCCTCGCCTTTACCCTGAGGAGGACGTGAGCTTGATGGGGCCGGTTCCGCTTCCCTTCCAGGGTGCCGGGAAAACCAACGTGGCGCTCATGTGCATGCTGCGAGAAATAGGGAAGCACATCAACATCGACGGCACCATCAACGTGGACGAGTTCAAGATCATCTACATCGCGCCCATGAGGTCCCTGGTGCAGGAGATGGTGGGCAGCTTTGGGAAGGTAATGAAAGGTCTGGTCCTTCCCCTACTACAACTGCAGCTGAGTTTCATTGCAGTGACTACTGTGTATTTTGCTCAGTGGGAAGGAATAGCCGGGTGTGAAACTGTCTGTGGAGTAATGCTGCTCTTGGGGCACGTGTTTATCCCCATAACCGCCCTCGGGCTTCCTCCTAGCGCCTGGCGACGTACGGCATCAACGTGGCTGAGCTCACGGGGGATCACCAGCTGTGCAAGGAGGAGATCAGCGCTACGCAGATCATCGTGTGCACCCCGGAGAAGTGGGACATCATCACGCGCAAGGGAGGAGAGCGCACCTACACCCAGCTGGTGCGCCTCGTCATCCTGGTGAGCGGCCCCACGGGCACGCGCCGCGGCTCCTGGCGTCGGCATCAGTGGGCTGAGGGATGAGTCTGCGTCAGCCCAGCAAACAGGCTGTGCACGGCTGCCGCGGAAAAATAAAACAGGGGAATGGAGCCCGTCCGCAGTAAGTTTTTCCCTCTTTTTTCCTTTTCAGGATGAAATACATCTCCTCCATGATGACCGAGGACCCGTCCTGGAGTCTCTGGTAGCCAGAGCCATCCGCAATATTGAGATGACCCAGGAGGACGTGAGACTTGTTGGCTTGAGTGCCACCCTTCCAAACTACGAGGACGTGGCTACATTCCTCAGAGTAGACCCTGCCAAAGGCTTGTTCTATTTTGATAACAGGTACCTAGAAAAGCTGAGAAAGGTCTTTCCTTATCACCCAGTGGATAACTGTGCCTGTCAAATGATAGTGGAATCTCACTGAGTTTCTACACTGATTTACTGGTGCGTTTATTTGCTCTAGGACTTGCCAGGAAATGTATGTTAAGGTCCAAAGTAGTGAAATACACACTTAAAATGTGCACTGGGGGTCCCATGTTGTCATATTTGCAAGAATAAGCTTTGGAGAAGGTAGATGAATTCTGCAGTGCCAGTGTGCTGCAGAAGGTGCTGGGGGAAAGGCAAAAGCAGGACTGTGGTAGCTCCTGAAGCACCGTTTGGCTTCCTGAGTTCGTGCCTAGCAAATGAATTCAAGGAGGCAGAAATACTTTTTACTGTGTCCTACTGTGTAATCTAGTTAGGGGCAGACTGGAGCCATCAAATCAAGCCATCAAAAGACGCCCAAAGGGGTAACAAGTTCAATACACTTCCAAAATATTGAACTTTATTTATTTACAGGAAGTACATGGCCTTTTGACAAAAACTTTATGTTAGGGTTTCTTCTTCCTTCTGTTCATTTATGGGCTCCTCTCTTCCTTACAGTTTCCGACCGGTGCCACTAGAGCAGACCTACGTGGGTATTACAGAGAAGAAAGCCATCAAACGCTTCCAGATAATGAATGAGATTGTTTATGAGAAGATTATGGAGCATGCTGGAAAGAACCAGGTTTGCTGCTTCATTTTGTTGTTCCTTAGGTAGCTAACCCTGCTTCGTGCCTGTTGCTGGTGAAACTCCTTCAAGGTGCATTCGCTGTGGCCACAAAAGTGTGGCTGCGGAGAAGAGGGTAGATTTGGGTGGTCAGTGGCAACTGAGGAAAAAAGAAAATGTGAACTTCTGTTTCTCTCTTTGTAGCAGTTTGCTGCTGCAAAAATGGCCTGTCCTCCTCCAGGATGGGGGAATAGAGCTCCCTGTTAAAGACTCAAGGAGCAGACTGGGTTGAGGACCTTTGCCAGCTGCTGCCACAGTGATCTGTCTTCTCAGAGATGGCACCGTGTGCTTGCTTGACAGGTCCTGGTGTTCGTTCACTCCAGGAAGGAGACTGGAAAGACGGCCCGGGCCATCAGGGACATGTGTCTTGAAAAAGACACCCTGGGGCTGTTCTTGCGAGAGGGCTCGGCCTCCACCGAGGTGCTGAGGACCGAAGCGGAGCAGTGCAAGGTAACTGCAGTGATGTGGCAGGGCACATTTTCTGACTCCTCAAGGGTTTGCACCACCTTCACTTGCTGCTTTCCTTTCTGGCCTTACTCAAATCTGGCTGAAAACGCTAAGGGTGGTTGTTTTTGCTGCAGAACCTGGAACTGAAGGATCTCCTGCCCTACGGCTTCGCCATTCACCACGCGGGGATGACGCGAGTGGACCGGACCCTGGTGGAGGATCTGTTTGCTGACAAGCACATTCAGGTGAGCATCGCTCCCCAGGAAGAGTTTTCTCCAGGACATGTTCGGCCCAGGTGGATATTGCACAAAAAACGCATGGACCATGTTTTGAAATAGCCCTTTGGGCAGAATGAAGGGGATCAAGTGTAGCTGGCCTCCATCCTGCTCTGCTGAAGCTGGTGCCTGATGAGGGGAACCTCCAGTTTTGCATAAAGAATAAGAATTAAAAGCACATGGCCACTAGCAGAGAGAGCAAAAACATTTCCCCAAGGTGTAGATGGGTATTTAAAGCTAGAAGTGTGTTCCAGCAGTCACCTTGTCCCTGCTGTGCATGTTTCTGATGTCAGGACCATGTTTTTTCCCTTAGGAAAGGGCGGCTTCTTTTGCTGACCACTGTTTTGCTCCTACAGGTTCTGGTCTCCACCGCAACACTGGCCTGGGGTGTGAACCTGCCTGCTCACACGGTCATCATCAAGGGCACGCAGGTGTACAGCCCCGAGAAGGGGCGCTGGACAGAGCTGGGCGCTCTGGACATCTTGCAGGTGAAGTTTTGCTACCAAACTGACCAGAGTGACCTGGGCAGGTTCTTTCTCCTTTCCTCCAGGGCACATTTGTGCTCTGCTTTGGGGTTTTTTTGGTGCAACAGCTCCTTATTTTCTGCTATCAGACAGTCTCAGCTGTTCTGAGCTGCTCAGCTGCCAGGGCACAGGCGAAGGAGATCAGGAGGAGAAAAGACAGAGGAAACACAGGAGAAAAGATTTCTCTTTCTGTCTCATCTGATGCATCTGGGATATCTATATGTGTCTCCTGCCAGTTGGAAGTCAAAACAGACCAAGCAATCTGGCCCTGAAGTCCCAGGACACAGTAACAAGGAGCTTGAAGCTCTTATCTCTTGCTGATTTCTTCTTCTCCTCTCTTCTCTTAGATGCTGGGTCGCGCTGGGCGGCCCCAGTACGATACCAAAGGTGAGGGAATCCTCATCACGTCCCACGGAGAGCTGCAATATTACCTGTCCCTGCTCAACCAGCAGCTCCCCATAGAAAGCCAGATGGTGTCGAAGCTGCCCGACATGCTGAACGCGGAGACAGTGCTGGGGAACGTCCAGAACGCCAAGGTGAGCGGAGAGCTTCGCCCTCTCTCCGAATGTGCCCCCTTGGCGTGCCCTGTTGGGGCTTGGTGGTGGAAAGGGGTGCACGACCTTTCCTCGAAGCAATCCTGCACAGCGGTGAGGCCGCCCGCAGTGGGATACAGTCACTCTAGGGGAGCCAAGAGACTTGCAGGCTGGCCCAGCACATCCCCCTGGGCTTGCTGGGAGACTTGCTGCGGCCCTGACGGCGCCCGCTGTTCCCTCAGGATGCGGTGAACTGGCTGGGCTACACCTACCTGTACATCCGCATGCTGCGCTCGCCCACGCTCTACGGGATCTCCCACGACGACTTGAAGGGGGACCCGCTGCTGGAGCAGCGCCGCCTGGACCTGGTGCACACCGCAGCCCTCATGCTGGACAAGAACAACCTGGTGAAATACGACAAGAAGACGGGCAACTTCCAGGCAAGAGGGGGCTCTGGAGGGGTGCTGTGACTGAGCAGAGCATCCTCTGCTTCAGTGTTTGCTGCTGCCTCCTAGGGAACTTGGCGTTCCTGCTGCATTTCCATTGCTTCAGAGGCAACGAGATGGAAAAATGAGGGTGCAAAATGGGGAATTATGTTGCCAAAGGAGCTTTCCTGGGTGATGGGTAGCCTGAGAGCGGATGCTTGGCGTGTCTGGAAATGTCTTCCGTCCTGCAGGCTAGTTTCTGTCCAGCATTTTCCATCAATGCCAGGAAGAGGCAGATAACCGTGTTCTGCTTCTTGTCACAGGTGACAGAGCTGGGCCGCATTGCCAGCCATTACTACATCACCAACGATACGATGCAAACTTATAATCAGCTCCTGAAACCCACCCTGAGTGAAATTGAGCTGTTCCGGGTCTTCTCTCTGTCTTCGGAGTTCAGGAACATCACCGTGAGGGAGGTAGGGAGCCAGACACCTCCATCCTGAGCGACACCGCTCAGAGGTCGGCTCTTGGGAATGGTCCCACAGAGGCAAAGCTCTGCAGCGTCACCTCTCTCCTCCCTTGGTTTCCTGCAGGAGGAAAAGCTCGAGCTTCAGAAGCTGCTGGAGCGAGTTCCGATCCCGGTGAAGGAGAGCATTGAGGAGCCCAGTGCCAAGGTGAGTCTTGGCTGCTCTCATGAGGGGCGTCCTGCCTGTCTCGGGAGGGAAAAGTGATCCTTGTGACATCGGTGTCACACCAAATGCCGTGTCAGTCTGCTGCTCTGCAAGACCTTTGTGCTTGCTTCCCTCTGGGACACATCCTGGACTGCAAGAGATGCCCCAAGTTTTAGGTTGAGCACATGAAGAACAGTTGGTCCTTGTTGATCACTCCTGCCCCTCTGTCCCTCTGCATGTTGAAGGCCACCTGGATCAGGTCCTGGTGCGGAAGGGACCCATCTGGCCCTGAGAAAATGGTCTCTCTCCTGTTTGTACAGATCAACGTGCTCCTCCAGGCCTTCATCTCCCAGCTGAAGCTGGAAGGGTTTGCTCTGATGGCAGACATGGTGTACGTTACGCAGGTAAGTGAGGAGACGTGGCTGCGGCCTCCATCTCCCTTAGCTGTGTGCAGTCCATCCTCTTGGTCCTCCTGCTGGCAAGAGGCACTCATATTTCAGGGCTTCAATTTGTGTTCAGAAATGGTTTTGATAATAGCAGAGCCGTGAGTGTGTGAGGAGGTCTAACACCATCCACTGTGTGGGAATTGAGTCTTCTTTGGAGTCTCTTATTTGTATTCAAAATCCTGAGTTGATTCACCTATAGAGAACTGCAGAGTAGCCTCATCCTCCTGCCGCAAATCCCAAGTTCCTGAGGCTGGAAATCAAATATTTGCTTCACTCCTGGGCGTCTGGGATGAAGCACCTGAGGTCAAACCCCTTTCCCTATGACTGGGAAGTAGAAGGGACAGGAGGGAGGAAGGGTTGGACGTTGCTGTGCTCTGTCCCCGCAGTCTGCCGGCCGGCTCATGCGCGCCATCTTCGAGATCGTCCTCAACCGCGGCTGGGCCCAGCTCACCGACAAAACCCTTAACCTCTGCAAGATGATTGACAAACGCATGTAAGTGAGGGCTTCCCTCATCGTCCCTCACAGAGGAGGGCTCGTGGCCGCGTTCTTGGCCAAGACCAGTGCGGTGCCAGGGTCTCGCTGAGGTCTGGTCTTTGGCAACGCTCTGGAGGCTACGTCGCTGTTTCTTTGCTTGTCTCACTTCATGCTGGCCTCGCAGGTGGCAGTCCATGTGCCCTTTGCGCCAGTTCAAGAAGCTCCCTGAAGAAGTAGTGAAGAAAATCGAGAAGAAGAACTTCCCATTTGAGCGGCTCTATGACTTGAACCATAATGAAATAGGTATGAGACGCGGGGCAGATGCCGGAGGGAGATTTCCGCCTCCTCATTCTTCTCTGCTGTGTTTTGTCTTGGAGACTGGGGTGCTTGTTCCCATATGTCTCAAGTGGCAGAATTGCTGAGGATCTTGGCACAGCCTGGGGAATGTAGTGACTTTGCCATGGGGCCTTGCTCTGTCTTTCTGGTAGCACTTGGATGGCGGATAGTGAATGATGTTCCGTTCAGGAGGCACTGATCACCCTGCCTGTCCTGACTGCAGTGTCCTTCTCTTGCAGGAGAGCTGATCCGAATGCCGAAGATGGGCAAGACAATCCACAAATACGTCCATCTGTTCCCAAAGTTGGAACTCTCTGTCCACTTGCAGCCCATTACTCGCTCCACCTTGAAGGTAGAGCTCACCATCGCCCCCGACTTCCAGTGGGATGAGAAGGTGAGCTGTGGACGGGGCACGAGCCACCCTCCTTAACGGGGGGCAGCTCAACATCCCGGGGCTGAATCCCTTGCCCTGGGCTGGGAGGGCACTCCTGGGGTGGCAGAGCTGGAGGTCTGGAAGGGGAAGCTCTGAGCTCTGGCATGCAGGTAAGAGCTCTTCTTGCCCAGGTGCACGGTTCGTCTGAAGCCTTCTGGATCCTGGTGGAGGACGTGGACAGCGAGGTGATCCTGCACCACGAGTACTTCCTGCTGAAAGCCAAGTACGCGCAGGACGAGCACCTCGTCACCTTCTTCGTGCCGGTCTTCGAGCCGCTGCCCCCGCAGTACTTCATCCGCGTGGTCTCCGACCGCTGGCTCTGTGAGTCTTCCTGCTGGCAGCCGGGTTGAGAGCCCCAGAGGTGAAACGGTTTTGTCTCAGAGAGGGCTCCAACATATTCAAGTGTCTCTATCCAACAGCCTGCGAGACCCAGTTGCCCGTTTCCTTCCGCCACCTCATCCTGCCGGAGAAGTATCCTCCTCCCACCGAGCTGCTGGACCTGCAGCCGCTGCCTGTGTCTGCTCTGCGAAACAGCGCCTTTGAGAGCCTCTACCAGGACAAGTTCCCCTTCTTCAACCCCATCCAGACTCAGGGTGGGTCTCAGTTCTGCTCCCTTCCTCTGAACAACAACTCAGCAAGCTCTTTTGGTGGTCTTGCTGGTTCCTCAGCTCCAACAGGAGTCCCTTGGAGTTGGTGCAGAGCTGCTCATGCTTGTGTCGTTCCTCTGTCCCCAGTGTTTAACACGGTTTATAACAGCGACGACAACGTGTTTGTGGGCGCCCCCACGGGAAGCGGCAAAACCATCTGTGCCGAATTTGCCATCCTGAGGATGTTGCTGCAGAACTCGGAAGGACGTTGTGTTTACATCACCCCCATGGAGGCCCTGGCGGAGCAGGTGAGGCCCCTCCGTGTATCTCCACGTGTGCGTGGGTGTCTCCAGAAGTTTGGCTGAGCGCATTTGGATTTGGGATCAACAACCGGGATTAACAACCGCCCCCCTTGCATTTTGGCAGGTCTTTATGGACTGGTACGAGAAGTTCCAGGAGCGCCTCAATAAGAAGGTGGTCTTGCTGACGGGGGAGACCAGCACCGACCTGAAGTTGCTGGGCAAAGGGAACATCATCATCAGCACCCCTGAGAAATGGGACATCCTGTCGCGGCGCTGGAAGCAGCGCAAGAACGTCCAGAATGTCAACCTCTTCATCGTGGATGAAGTGCACCTCATTGGGGGCGAGAACGGGGTGCGTCACTGGCGCCAGTGGTGATCCTTGGACTGCTCAGGGTTCCTGGTATCTGGAATGAGGGCAGCTTTTCCAGCTGGGAATTTGCCTAAGCCTCAATGTGGGGATAGGAGGGCTGATTCCCTTGGGCGATTGAGGGGGTGAGGAGCCCAGGGATGAGGGTGCTTGGGCTGTGGTGGCTGCAGCTCAGCCAGGAGAGGTGGCCGAGGTGCCTCGGGCTCCTGCGTGTCCTCCTGCAGCCTACTGTGTCCCCTTGCAGCCGGTGCTGGAGGTTATCTGCTCCCGGATGCGCTACATCTCCTCGCAGATCGAGCGGCCCATCCGCATCGTGGCCCTGAGCTCGTCCCTGTCCAACGCCAAGGACGTGGCGCACTGGCTGGGCTGCAGTGCCACCTCCACCTTCAACTTCCACCCCAACGTGCGCCCCGTGCCCCTGGAGCTGCACATTCAGGTAGGGCTTTGCCACCACCTCCCTTCGTTTCTCCTCTCCCTGCCCTTTCTGTCGGCTCCCCGGCAGCATCACCCCTCGCTGCCCCTCTCCGCAGGGCTTCAACATCAGCCACACGCAGACTCGCCTGCTCTCCATGGCCAAGCCCGTCTACCACGCCATCATGAAGCACTCTCCCAAGAAGCCGGTCATCGTCTTCGTGCCGTCCCGCAAGCAGACGCGGCTCACGGCCATCAACATCCTCACCACGTGCGCCTCGGACGTGCAGAGGCACAGGTAGCTGTACCGTCTCCCCATGGGCTTTGTCCCTTTGTTCTTCCTCTGGCTCTTTGTTGGCCCAAGGAACAGCTAGTGAAGGAAAGTGCCTGTGACTCGGTCTCGTTATAGAATCATAGAATGTTTAAGGTTGCAAGGGACCTCTAGAGATCATCTAGTCCAACTCCCCTGCACACGCAGCGTCACCTAGAGCATGTGGCACAGGACTGTGTCCAAGCAGGTTTGAAGATCTCCAGAGAAGGAGACTCCACAACCTCTCTGGGCAGCCTGTTCCAGTGCTCTGGAACCCTCACTGTTAAGTTCCTGTGGAACTTTTGGTGCTTCAGTTTGTGGCCATTACCTCTAGTTCTGTCGGTGGCCACCAGTGAGAAGAGGCCGGCCCCATCCTCCTCACTGCCTCCCTTGAGGTACTTATATGTACGTATATATGTTATATGTCACTGATCTCTTTCTGCCCCATCAGGTTCTTGCACTGTGCAGAGAAGGACCTCATACCGTACCTGGACAAGCTGAACGACAACACGCTGAAGGAGACGCTTGTGAACGGCGTGGGCTACCTGCACGAGGGGCTCACGGCCATGGAACGGCGAGTGGTGGAGCAGCTTTTCAGCTCTGGTGAGGACATGGCTTTCCCTGGACTTCTGGGGCTGTTTGCCCTTGGGGTGCAGGTGTTGCCACCAGAAACGTGCCCTGCCTCCAGCTGAGCGCTCTCCGCTCGCCTTGCAGGAGCGGTCCAGGTGATGGTCGCCTCCCGCAGCCTCTGCTGGGGCATGAGCATCGCCGCTCACCTCGTGATCATCATGGACACGCAGTACTACAACGGCAAAATCCACGCGTGAGTGTTGGCCATGAGACCCTAATCCCCAAGGGCTTCATCCCTGTGCAGGCAGAAGTGCCGTTCTGGGCAGTGGAGCGCTGGGAGCTTCCCAGGAAGCTTCCCCCCCCCGGTGAAAGTGCCGCTCTCTCCGTGTCTCAGGTACGTGGATTACCCCATCTACGACGTCCTGCAGATGGTGGGTCACGCCAACCGCCCGCTGCAGGACGACGAGGGCCGTTGTGTCATCATGTGCCAGGGCTCCAAGAAGGTGAGCGAGGAGCTGGGCACGGTGTCTCACCTGTCAACGCTGCTCTCCTAGTCGGGCTGTGGGTTTCTCCTTCGAACCCTTGCTGAGAGCCCTGCTCTTGGCATCAGGAGAGCTTTCATGGACAGAGCACACACAGCATCACAGGCACTTCTTGCTCATAGTTCCTGGTGCCTGCAGCTGGTTGATTTGGTCCCCTTGCCTCTGCCCTTGCCCTGCTGTAGGATTTCTTCAAGAAATTCCTCTATGAGCCCCTGCCGGTGGAGTCGCACTTGGACCACTGCATGCACGATCACTTCAATGCTGAGATTGTCACCAAGACCATTGAGAACAAGCAGGACGCAGTGGACTACCTCACTTGGACCTTCCTCTACCGCAGGATGACCCAGAATCCAAACTACTACAACCTGCAAGGTGAGCAGGGGGTCTGCACTGAATGATCCCGGGTGGGTGGATGCCCACCTGCCTCTTCCCTGTGGGCTCCACAGACCCAGGAGCAGGTTTTCCCCATGCTGGGAAGTCCCTGAGCTCCTCCGCGCTGCTCCTGCAGGCGTGTCCCACCGGCACCTCTCGGACCACCTCTCGGAGCTGGTGGAGCAGACGCTCAGCGACCTGGAGCAGTCCAAGTGCATCAGCATCGAGGACGAGATGGACGTGGCTCCTCTGAACCTGGGCATGATCGCAGCTTACTACTACATCAACTACACCACCATCGGTGAGGGCCTTGCCAAGGGCAAAAAGGGGCTCTGCAAAGGGCAGGAAGAATTTCATTGCACTCTGGGCAAAGCCAATGTCCCACATGTGTGCTTAGAGGCCAAGGGCCATGTCCCTTAGCACGAGGTCGCGTGTTGCCTGTCTAGGACTGTCTTGTCGTTTGGGGGGTTGATGCTGCCTTGGTTCTCCCTGACTCCGCGAGCTCTCTGCCTTCCCTAGAGCTCTTTAGCATGTCCCTCAACGCCAAGACCAAGGTGCGAGGGCTGATCGAGATCATCTCCAACGCCGCCGAGTACGAGAACATCCCCATCAGGCACCACGAGGACAACCTGCTGCGGCAGGTGAGCGAGGGGGCAGCGTGGCCGGCCGAGCTGGGCCCCCAAAGTGGCTGTGGCACCGGGTGCCGCAAGGGACAGAGGTGCGGGATGGCCCGAGGGATCTCCGCTCGTGTGCTTGAAGCACTGAGGGATTTCTCTGTCTCTAGTTGGCCCAAAAGGTTCCCCACAAGTTGACCAACCCCAAATTCAACGATCCCCACGTCAAGACCAACCTGCTGCTGCAGGCTCACCTGTCGCGCATGCAGCTGAGCGCCGAGCTGCAGTCGGACACCGAGGAGATCCTCAGCAAGGTACAGGGCGCGCGAGGGCGCACGGAAACGGAGCGGCCCCCACCTGCCCGGCGCCCTTCCGACGCGTCTCGCTTTTCCCCAGGCCATCCGGCTGATCCAGGCGTGTGTGGATGTGCTGTCCAGCAATGGGTGGCTCAGCCCCGCGCTGGCCGCCATGGAGCTGGCGCAGATGGTCACACAGGCCATGTGGTCCAAGGACTCGTACCTCAAGCAGCTGCCTCACTTCACCTCTGAGCACATCAAGCGCTGCACGGACAAGGCAAGCGCCGAGGAGAACGCTCTCCAGGGGCTCAAGAGCCACTGCCTTCCCGTCGCAGTGCTCAAAGGCGGCTCCATGTCTTGTTTGCAGGGGGTCGAGAGCGTCTTCGACATCATGGAGATGGAGGACGAGGACCGCAACGCGCTGCTGCAGCTCTCGGACGCGCAGATCGCCGACGTCGCCCGCTTCTGCAACCGCTACCCCAACATCGAGCTCTCCTACGAGGTGGTGGAGAAGGAGAGCATCCGCAGGTGAGGCCGGTGCTCCGCGCGGCCCCTCGGAGCCGTCGCGGGGCCGCTCTCATCCCCTCTTCCATGGTTCTCCACGCAGCGGAGGGCCCGTGGTGGTGCTGGTGCAGCTGGAGCGTGAAGAGGAGGTCACCGGCCCCGTCATCGCACCCCTCTTCCCCCAGGTATGTCCAGCTGTGCCCCAAGGGAGCCTGCCAGCATCTCCCACGCTGGGGGAGCTCGGCGACCCTAGGGACAGCGGGAGACGGGGCCTGATCCCTTATCCCTCCGGCAGAAACGCGAGGAAGGCTGGTGGGTGGTGATCGGCGACTCCAAATCCAACAGCCTCATCTCCATCAAGCGCCTGACGCTGCAGCAGAAAGCCAAGGTGAGCGGGGCCGGGGCGAGCGGGAGCGTGCGGGGCCCGGGGCCGCCCCACGGCGCCGCTGCGGCGTAACGCGCTCTCCCCGGTGCAGGTGAAGCTGGACTTCGTGGCGCCGGCCACGGGCACGCACAACTACACGCTTTACTTCATGAGCGACGCCTACATGGGCTGTGACCAGGAGTACAAGTTCAGCGTGGACGTGAAGGAGGCCGAGAGCGACAGCGAGTCCGACTGAGGGCAGCTCACGCCGACCCCGCCGCGGCTTCGCCCCGTGGGACCCTCACGTCGTGCCCGGCCTGCGGCGCTCGCTGGTGGTGGCACCCGCTCTGTTCCTCCGAGCGGGGACCTCCCTCCTCTCCCCCACCTGGTGTTTTTTTACAGTGTTGATGCTCTGTACAGTGTCTTTTTTAGGCAGGAGCTGCATGTGGATGCGGGATGCAACTGCAGCAGCTGCAATAAACCTTAACCCTCCATCTTGGCTTCTGCAAGGGCGGGTTTTGAGGGAGGGAAGGGGGTGGAGAAGACAGTCCTGATGAGCTCCTAGAGACAAAGCTGTCATTAGCAGGATTAATTAAAGAGCTAGAACTGATGCTCTTGCTGTTTAAGGGCTCAGAAACTGAACTGGGTGGTTTGGGGGTGTTGGAAGGGAAAAACAGGTTCCTCGATGAGGAGCAGGTGCCAAACTCAGGAACCCACCTCCCCAAGCTTTGCTTTCCAGCAAGGGCTCAAACCCCTTGTGGCCCCCATGGAGCAATCAGGGCCGGTTCTGCCATTCCCCAGGGACTGACATCCCCGGCAGGGAGGGCTTTGCTGGTGCTAAGGCGAAGCCGGAGTCTTCCACACAGCCAGCACACTTTTATTGAGCAGGGGGCCACGAGCGTCGGCACGGGGACACACACAGTGCCCCACAGCCTCTCCCCATGGTGCTGCCTTGTGTGTCCTCGGGGAGCCTGCTGACACCACAGGTGACCTCCCCCGTGTCACCCGTCACACTCGACCCCAAATTCACCATCCAGCCCCATTTGGTGGCGGCGGCGCTGATGAATCCGGCTGCCCGGAGCGGCTGGAGCCGGCGCGCGGCTCAGCAGCCCTCGGGCCGCTGGTAGCGCCAGAAGGCGATGTCGCCGTCGTCGCTGCACGAGGCCAGCAGGCCGGGCTCCGTGGGGTGCCAGGCCACGCAGTTGACGTCCTGGGAGTGCGCGCGGGCCACGTGGGCGGCCAGGCTGAAGGTGGGTGGCTCGTGCGGGGCGCCAGGCACGCTCTCCTCGAACACGCGGATGGCATCGTCCCCGCAGGCCGTCGCCAGTGCCCCCGTCAGGTGGCACCTGCGGCCCAAGTGGCATCACACGCGGCCCAAAACATGGGGAAATAGCCCCAAAAGGCGAGGGCGGCAGCGCACTCACCACGCCACGTCGTAGATGGTGCGGGTGTGGAAACCGGAGAGGGTACAGACGCACTTCCAGGTGGGATCGGAGCCGCTGCCGGCTGCCCCTGCGGGGAGAGGCCGCCCTTAGCCCCCCTGCTCGGGCAGGAAGGGGCCGGAGGCCGAAGGCTGCCCCTCACCTTCCTCGCCGGCCGGCTCGCTGCGGCGCCACACGCGCACGGTGCGGTCGTCGCTGCAGGACGCCAGGCGCTGCCCGTCGCGGTCGAAGGCCACGCTCCACACGGTGGACTCGTGGCCCTCGAGCGTGCCGCAGCACACCCAGTCGTCCTCCTCCTCGCGGTAGAGCTTGACCGTGTCGTCGTAGCTCGCCGACGCCAGGAGCTGCGCAGGGGATGAAGGACGCGGCGGGAGGCTACGGTGACAGGCGGCGGCGGCCGCGGGCCCGGCTGGCCACTTACCTCCTGGCTGGGGTGCCACACGACGTGCTTGACGTCCTGAGTGTGCGAGCTGAGCACGCTCACGCACTCGTACTCCTCCTCCTCATCCACTGCGGGGAGGAAGAGCGGGGTGAGCACTGCCAGGATGGGCTGGGGACACGGGGACGCTGCGGAGGACGCTCACCTTCCCACACC
Organism: Tinamus guttatus; assembly: GCF_059628265.1. Lineage (NCBI taxonomy): Eukaryota > Metazoa > Chordata > Aves > Tinamiformes > Tinamidae > Tinamus > Tinamus guttatus. The sequence continues at coordinate 79,579 of NW_028288994.1, read as the reverse complement.
CACACGCTCTTGTCGCGGCTGCACGTGGCCAGCAGGTTGCCAGAGGGCGCCCAGGCCACCGACTTCACCTCGTTCTCATGGCCCTCCAAGGTGGTGACGCACTGCGGCGGGGACAGGAGCGTGAGCGCGGCAGGGGACACGCCGCCCCGCGGCCCCGGCCGTGCCCGCGCTCACCTCGAAGCCGCCGGGCTCCTGCTTCCAGATGCAGGTGGTGGCGTCGAAGCTGGCCGAGGCCAGGTAGGTGCCGCAGGGCGACCAGGCCACCTTGCGCACCGTGCGCTGGTGCCCGTCGCCCAGCACCGCGCGGCACGACCAGCCTGCGCCTGCGGGACGGGCTGCTGGGGGCGGGGCTTTGGCACTGGCCCCGCCCCCACCATTGAGACCCCGCCCAGATGAATGTGGCTCCTCCCTCTTCTCACAGCCCCTCCCTCCCTGCCTCATTAGTCCCGCCCCTCCCATGTGCTCGCCCCACCCTTCCTGCTGCCCCCTTCCCTCACAGCCCCACCCGGCCCCTTAGCCCCGCCCCTTGCCCCCAGCCCCTCCCTCCCAGCTCCCTGGCTCCGCCCCCTCGCCCACCACAACATCCAGCCCCGCCCCATGCCCTCCAGCCCCGCCCCCTCCGGGTAGTCCTATCTCCCTGGCCACGCCCCCTCCCCAGCCCCACCCTCACACCAAGTTTGCCCCCCCCGTAGCCCTCCCCCTCGCCCTGGCCACGCCCCCTCCCGGCTCACTTAGCCCCTCCCCGCTCCGCTCCCTCCCTCGCCCTGGCCACGCCCCCTCCCGGCTCACTTAGCCCCTCCCCGCTCCGCTCCCTCCCTCGCCCTGGCCACGCCCCCTCCCGGCTCACTTAGCCCCGCCCCGCTCCGCTCCCTCCCTCCCTCGCCCTGGCCCCGCCCCCCGCCCCGCCGCGCACCGTCGCGAGCCCAGAGGCGCACGGCGCGGTCGCCGCCGCACGAGGCGAGCAGGCCGCCGCCGGGGCTCCAGGCCACGTGCCAGCAGCGCGAGTCCGGGTGCGCGGGCACGCGGCACAGCAGCGACAGCGCCTCCTTCATGGCGGCCGCGCTTCCGCCCCGCGCCGCCTGACGTCACGGCCGGAAGCGGAAGCGGCCGGCGCGGGGCGGCGGCGGCGCCATGTACACCCCGGGCGGCGGCGGCTCCGGCTCCGGTCCCGGCCCCGGCCCCGGCGCGGGGCTGCCCGGCGCGCGGCGGCGGCGCGGGGGCGGCGCGGGGCTCCCGAAGCAGCCCGAGCGCAGCCTGGCCTCGGCGCTGCCCGGCGCGCTCTCCATCACGGCGCTCTGCACGGCGCTCGCCGAGCCCGCCTGGCTCCGCATCCACGGCGGCACCTGCGCCCGCCAGGAGCTCGGCGTCGCCGACGTGCTCGGATACGTGGAGCCCGAGCTGCTCCGGGGTGAGCGAGCGGGGTGCCCGGGGCCTGCCCCCCACCGCCGGTTTCCCCCTGCCCTGCTCCCCCAACCGGCCGGGGGACACCGGGTCCCGGTGCCTCATCCACGTAGATATTTATTTATTTATATCCGGTTATGTAGCCATTTCCTCTGCCTTGATGCTCCATAGTTGTCGTGTGACTCTGGGAATGACCCCGGCAGCCACTTCCCGAAGTGCTCGGAGAGGCGGTGAAACCGGTTGGGGATGCGGAGTGTCACCGAGGTGTCACGCTCCCTGTCACCGCCCACTTTCCTGAGGGAAAAGGCTCCTTTTGGGCCTTTTTCCCTTCTTTTGATTGCTCTTTTCCTCCCTCTCAAGTTTGGAGGGGCTGCTCCGCACCCTCTGGAGAGACCTGGCCCCCCAAGAGCAGCAGTAAACCTGCTCTGCTCCCAGATACCGCAGGAATAGCGGCCGTTCCCTTGGGATGCATGTGCTCCAGAAGCAGATCCAGGGACTTTAAAGCTGCATCCTCGTCTCCATCCTACTCGTCTGGCACCAATTTTGGTGTCAGGTTTGGGTGGATGACAGAGCCTCCGCGACACGCGGGGAGTTTTGAACTGCTTCTTGCTGCTATTTTTTTCACCTGTCGCTAAAAACCAGCTCCGTTTTGCAGCTTTAACTGTGCTGAAGTTTCCGTGTGTGCTTCCTCGCCCTCCCAGATTACTGCATGAACCCGCAGACGGTTCTGCTGCTCCGGGTCATCGCTGCCTTCTGCTTCCTGGGCATCCTCTGCAGCCTCTCGGCGTTCCTGCTCGACGTCTTCGGGCCCAAGCACCCGGCGCTGAAGATCACGCGGCGCTACGCGTTCGCGCACATCCTCACCGGTAACTCCCGGCGCCCCTTATTTACTCATTTATTTAGCTACGTAACTCGTTCGTTATTTAAACCGCTCTGGGAGAAAACCACGTTTTTCCCTCTTGTTTTTTTCATCTGGGATCTGAGTCTAGAAGGGGCCCGAGGTGGAAGCTTTGTCCTGTAATGCACAACGGAGACTTTCTGGGGAATAAGGTGCAGGTCGTGTCTTCCCGCTCATCCTCACAAAGGATTTGCTTCCCCTTATCCCTGATAAAATGGCCCACGTCAGCCCCTGAGCTGCTCAGGAGACGCCTGAGCCTGCTGGCTCCGTGACGCTCCTGCCGCCTCCCAAGAAACCGGCTGCAGCTTTTCCAGCCTGGGATTATCGTACGCGGCCCCTGCTTTGCCCCCCGCTCTTCACCTCTCCTTTGCAAAGAGGACGAGCTCGTCTTTAGCTTATTAATCCCTCCGGGCCACTAAGCAGCAGCTGCTCGTGTGGCCTGGCCCCGATGCCACGCTGAGGGCACCTTCTCTTCTTGCTAGCCAGGGCAGAGGAAGGTGGAGATTAAGCCGCTTCTGCTGCTGCCTGGGCTTCTCCTCGCTCTTTTTCTGTTTTTCAAGAAATAAAGCGGGTGGAAGCCAGGCTTTGAGCTGGCCCTTGCTCCATTTTATACTACGGGGAAGCAGAGCTGGCCCAGGCTACCTGGCCTTGCTTTCTGTCCCCTACGTGGCAGTGAGGTCACCGCGGCTCTTCCTCCTTTGCTGTTTTTCCTGCTCGGATGCTCAATGTCTCCTCTCCCGCCCAGTCCTGCAGTGCGCCACCGTGATCGGCTTCTGCTACTGGGCCTCGGAGCTGATCCTGGCGCAGCAGCAGCAGCACAAGAAGTACCACGGCTCCCAGGTCTACGTCACCTTCGCCGTGAGCTTCTACCTCGTGGCCGGAGCCGGTGGCGCCTCCATCCTTGCCACGGCCGCCAACCTGCTGCGCCACTACCCCACCGAGGAAGAGGAGCAGGCCCTGGAGCTGCTGTCGGAGATGGAGGAGAACGAGCCCTACCCGGCCGAGTACGAGGTGATCAACCAGTTCCAGCCGCCGCCGGCCTACACGCCGTGACGCTGCCCGCGGCGCACGGTAAGAGCTTCCCGCCGGCCCCGCTCGGGACGCGCTTCCCTGGCCCGCGGCCGGTCCCCTTCACCAGCACTTTGTTTTCCAGGCACCTTCGTCGCTCTTCCGATCTCTTTCCAGGAAGGAAGACTTTTTTCAAGGTCGGGTAACCAGCGGTTCCTTCACCTGACGCTCTCCGAAGGGCCCTTCCTTCTGATAACTTTGTAGTGTGATTTTTAACCTCCCCATCGCCTGCACCCTGTGGGGTTGCTGGAATAACAACGGACCGGAGCGCCGCCAGCAGATCCTGCCTTTCTGCCAAGCCTGGATGCTCGTTCCCAGCTGCGCGTTCGCTGAGGGCGAAATCGCTTCCCGCTCCGCTGGTGGGGGAAGCGAAAGGGCGACGCGTCCCAAGACGTCGTCCGCTCGCCTCCGGGAGCAGAAAACTGTCCCGGCGCCTCTGGCTCAATTGCACTTTATTCATCAGAGCCTCTTTGCCTGGACGTCCTTCCTGAAGCCTGGAACGAGGAGGAGGAAGGAGCCCCAATTCCAGCAGGGATCAGCATCCGAATCCCTCCCCTCTGCGGCACCCAAGCACCTTGCAAGTAAATCCTGTTTCCACCAAAATTAACACGGGACTTTTGCACAGTGGCAACTACTGAAGAAGCAGCTGGAGCCTGTGCTGGAAAACGGCGTCTCCAACTATCGCTTTTATGCAAGACCTCCGGGCCACGCTTGTTTTGCGCTTTTAACCCATTTCCCACCTCGCTCTTTCTCTCTCCTGCTCTTAGTTTCTCATCCTGCCTGTCACAAGGACCATGGTCCCCCGCGAGCCCCAAGAAGCCACCGGAGGGATCCGGCTTGCTCGCTTCCCGCTGCTTCCCACCGCGTCCATGTGTCTCACGGCGCATCCCTTCTCCCCCCGCGCGCTTGCGGCACTGCTGGCTACGCGGGAGCGAGCCGCTTTCGGGGCGAAAAGCGGGAAAATCCCATTCTGCGGAGAGCGCTGCTCGCGTCCGGCCCCCGCAGCAGGGGACTTGGGACCGGGAGGAGCCTTTCCCAAGAGAGGGCTGGTCTGTAAATAGTCTGTGCATAAACATATTGTATTTCTGTAAAAAGAACAGAAAATAGAGACAAAAGAGGATGTGGTTTTTCCCTTGCCCACTACTCCACGGGGCAGAACCAGGCGGACAACCCCTAGAAATCGCGGGGGCCTGGAAGCGGCACCTGCGAAGGCAGGAGAGCGGTGCAGCATTGGGCACCCGGTGCTCTCGGCCCGCTCCAGCCTCCTGCTTTTTCTTTTTTTAGGGAAAATAAACCGAATGTAAATAGTGATGGTGACGGCTTTGTACTTCCCGGGGGTGCCGTGCCCTGCTCCGGGGCGCCGGGTGCTGCTGCCAGGGGCCGGGCGCTGCGGTGTCACCCGCCCGTGCTGTGCCCGGCAGGGACACTGCGCCCAGTTGCCCTGTGCCCCGCGGTGTCGCATCGCTGCGTCCTCGGATGTCGCCGCAGCCGGATTCTCCCCTGCAGTGTCGCTGTCCCCTGCGCTGTCACTGCCCGCAGCTGCGCTGCGAGGCCCCGCCTCTTCTCGGCGGCAGGCCCCGCCTCTTCCCGGCGGCAGGACACGCCCACCCGCGGCGCGGGCCCCGCCCCTTCTCGGGGCGCCCTTGCCCCGCGCCCGGTCGGCAGCGGGCGGGGCGGGGCGCAGAGCGGGGGGCGGGCCCCGGCGCGGCGCTGGCCAATGGCGCGGCGCGGGCGCGCGGCGCTGGCCAATGGCGCGGCGCGGCGCGGGCGGTGACGCGCGCGGCGCGCGGGCGGCGGCGCAGGAGGCGGCCGGCATGTTGCAGCCGCGGCGCCCGCCCGCCGCGCTCGTCGCCTGCTGCGCCCGCGCCGCCCGCCTCGGCCCGCGCCCGCCCGGTGCTGGCGGCGGCGGCGGGCAGGGCGGCGCGGCGGGCGGGCTGCCGGCGCTGCTGGCGCGGCACTGCAGCTACGTGACGGCGCAGCGCGCGCGCCGGGCGCAGCAGGCCTGGCCGCGCGGCAGCGGCGGCGGCGGCGGCGAGGGCGGCGCGGAGCGGGGCCGCCGCGGGCTCTGGCGGGGGCTGCTCCGCGGCCGCTCCTCCTCCTCGGGCTCCGCCTCGGCGGCCGGGCGCCTCATGGCGGCGCTCGCCGGGGTCTTCGTGTGGGACGGGCAGCGCATCGAGGAGGAGGAGCTGCAGCGGTGCGTGACCCCCGCGCCTCGGGACCGGGATGGGGGCGACCCCCAACCCCTCAGGGGACCCCCCGAATTCCAGGAACTCCCCCCGCTAATTCCTGGGATTCCCCTCCAATTCCTCAGGGTGTCCCCCCCCACCACCTCCTCCCACCCCCCCCAGATCCTGGGGTGTCCCCCCTGGTTCCTCCAGGTCCAGGGGTGCCCCCAGCCCTGGATCCTCGTGGTTTCCCCACATCCTTCAGGACTGGGGGTGCCCCCATCTCTCCCATATTCTCCCCATTTTCCCCCCAACTCAGATACTTCAAGGCCTGGGAGTTGCCCCCTCCCAAATCCTCATGGATGCTCCTTCCACCTCCCCCATCTCTCAGGGCTCCCCTCTATCCCCTCCAATCCCTTCCAGCCTTCGAATCTCGCTTCCCACCCCGGAATTTTCTGGTGCTCCTTCAAATTCTCCAGGCCTGGGGGTGCCCCGATGCTGCCGTGCCCAGGATCCCACCCCCGTCCTCGGGATACCCCAAACCCTTCCGAGCCCCGCGGTGCCTCCCCCAGCGTCCCGGGGAAGGGGTTGGCCCCACTTGTCACTTGATTTTGGGGGCCAGCTGTGACACGCGACGGCTCCGCGCGACCTCGGGAAGGGCCATGAACACCCCAACGAGAGGTTGCTCCTTAGCCCTGGAGAGGCCACCCAAGCCCTTCCCCTCCGGTTTGGCTTAATTAGCTCGGGTCAAACTTAACGAGAGCGCAGCGAGGAACAGCGGCCGTCGCCTTCGCGTCTCCCCGCTCCAGTTCACGGCCCTGCCCGGAGCCGCCAAGGGCAGATCCTGAATTTTCGGCCTTTCTTTCCCCCCTTGATGAGGGAGTTTCCAGCGAGGCCGCCGGGCGCCGTGACCGCCGGACCTGCTTCCTCATCGCGCTGGCATTAAAACCCCGGCGCTGTTTTCCGTGGAGCTCAGCAGGGCCCGGATTAAGTGCCGGATTAAAAACGGATCCGGGCCGTGCGGCTCGCTTCCCACGGGATCGAGCTGTTCCCATAAGGACTCGGCAAGTCTGATAGCAGCTCCCTATAGCGCAGTCAATAGAGCAAGGTAGAGTCTGCCCTATTCTTTGTATATTTTACTATTCCCTCTTGTTTTTTCTCCTCTTTCCATCCTAACTCGCTAGGTTGGAGTTTTGGAAGCCCTAGTCCTGTTTGCTCCTGCAGGACGAGACTCGCTTTTCGTGCGGTTTCGTATAAATTCCAGAGGGAGAATCGGAGCAGAGGGATTTGGGGGATGTTTTCAATGCCGGCTCCCAGCGCAGGGAGCCTGAACACCGGCTGCGCTCTCGCTGCCTCTCGTGGGAGGAAGAACTTGGCAGGAAAGCCCGTTTGCAGCGGGTTTGTTTGCTCGGTGCTTTTTATAACCGCTCCGTGCTTGGCAGTTGGCAGGAGGTCTCGAAAATGAGGTAAAACACCTTATTTTTGCAAGTCGAAGGATGAATGCAGCCTTAATTAATGACTCTATCTCCTATTCTCACCCTTATCTTTATCAATACTGTTTTTTTTCCTACAAAATGAGCAGAAAGAGCGTATTGCTGGTGCCATAAGCACAAAAGAGACGGCGAAGCTGAATGCAATAAAACTTATCCCTTCACGTGCCGGTTTGCGGCACGGGGGCGGAAAACTGCCTGGGATTTGTCCCGGCTCCGTGTGTTCAGCCTGCGGCCACAAAGCCAGGAACCTCCTGCGTCCAGACTTGTCACAAATATTACGGATTTGCTGGTTTCCATCAGCACCCGCCGATCTGCTGCTTTTTCTTGAGCCTTCGACGCTTTGAGGTGGAAAATGTCCAGGCGAAGGCGAGGAAGGGCCCGCGGCGACACGAGGGATTGCGGCCGGACTCCCTTTTTGTCGGGATTTCTTTCCTCTACGGAGTCTCAGCTTTGCCTTCCGGCAGGGAACGCGCTGCGGGGCAGCTGTGCCCTCTGATTTCTCAACATTCCTTAAAAAATGCGAATTTTGCCGATTCATCTGGAAAGGGCCATTCTGTGAACCCAATACAGCAGGAAAAAAGTGAGGAAAATCTAAAGGAGGGAGGAAGAAGGACTCGAGGCTGATGTTTAAGGACCTCAGTGCCATAAGCTGCGGCTCGCGTGGCTTTGAGCCACGTTGTGCCGCTTTTCCCGCGGAACCGATCCCTCCGCGCGGAGGAGAGCGGGATAAGGAGCGCGCCGGGAAGCTGCTCCAAGGCTCCTCGGATCCTCCTTCCCAAAGGAAGTTGCGCGGGGCGACGCGGAGCTTTGGGAGCAGGAAGTTTTTCCTTTGGGGTTTCCAGGGAGCACCTGAGCGCTGATTCACCCGACCGGCGGGACCTGCCTTACCGGCTGCAAATGGGTGATTTTAGTTATATCCGATGCTAATTATTTTAATATAATTAGTGACTTTGGGCGCCATCAGGGCCTGGAGATGCCGAAAGCGCCGCAGATGGGACCCCCTTTGGGGACTCTGTGACAGGCCGGTGCCGGCGCCTCCTCTGCACTTGGACAGGGCTGTAGGGAGGTCCCTTCCCGTTTTATTTTGGGATGCTGAAGCCTGAACTCGAGGGATTTATTCTGCAGTGGGAAGGGTTTTATTCCATGCACTTCCCACTTAAGGAGCTGGATTTGAGTCTCCCTGCAGTGCCCTGGGACCGGTTCCTCTAGGTGAAGGAGGCTCAAACCAGAGATTGAGTGCTGTGTGGAGCCAGAGCCTCTTCCCGAGGAGGCTCCGTCTTGCCGGTCACGTCTTGCAAACCCTGGAGCTCAAAAAATCCTCAGATTCCTCTTCCGAAATAGCCTGGATTTTCCCCCGTCTCCTCTCGCCTTGTGAGATCCCTTGGGAGCTCCGTGCGCTTTCCCAGGCCGCCGCGTCCGCCTCGTATCCGTGCAGCCGCTGAGCGGGACGCGATCCGTCCGGAACGATCCCGGCAGCCTTGCGGAGCCGGCGCTCCCGCCTGACTCAGCACCGCTCCGGGCGGCATTCCTTATCCCCCGGCAGCCCCATTCCAGAAATGTTTCCACCTTGAATCCCTCTGTTTTCCCGTGTTTCTTCGCGTCCGGGTAGTCACTGTTGCGTCGAGGGGGCTGCTCCGTCCTCCCGTGGGGATTCTGGGGCTGGATGGGCTCCAATCCGCCCGGATTTGCCGCCTCTGACCTTCCCTTCCCGTTCTCTCCCCCCAGCTCGGCACAGGAGATGAAGCGCATGGAGAACATGTCCAGTCTGCTCCACGGCAGCGTTCCCGAGGAATTCCAGAGGCTGGAGCCCAAGTCGGAAAGGGAAGCGGCGGAGCAGCCCTGGGAGATGGTCATGGACAAGAAGCACTTCAGGCTCTGGCGGCGGCCGATCGAGGGCACCCACTTGTATCAGTACCGGGGTAATCCTGCTGCTCGCGGGCTGGGCTCTGGTTTGGAAAAGCCGAAAAAAATCCCAATTTTATGTCATTTACTGCCCTCCTCACCGGTCCCGTCGGCCCTGCGGAGTGGCCCTGATGCTGGTCTTGGAAAAACGACTTTTTCTTTAGATCTTGCTGCAGTGAGTGCTCTGTGCGTGACTCCCTTTTTTCCCCTTTCCTGCAGTATTTGGGACGTACACGGATGTGACTCCCAGGCAGTTCTTCAACGTGCAGGTGAGTGTGGGGGAAAGCCAGGTTACTCCATGTGTTAGGAAGCAAGCATTCCCAGGAGGGATGGGATGGAAAACTGGTATTATCTGCTCTTGGTATCACTTGCATGATATAAAACAACTTAACTTGGCCCGTTCTAACTCATACTAGGATCTAATTTACCCCGTTTATCCGCTTCTCCCATCGATCTGTGGTGCTCAGTTCCTGCTGGAGGTGAAGTCTCGAGGAACTGCTGAACTTTATAGGATTTCTGATCCTAGTTTTCGCCCTCGTGCCCTGCAGGGCCCTGCGCTTCCTCCTCCACTGATGTTTTCCAAAGAATCTTGAATTTCCTAGAGGGTAAAACCTGACTGGGGCAACTGGTTTGTTCCCCCTAGATGAGGACAAGGGCTGGTTATTTTCCTTTAGCGATGACATTGGGTACATGGGGACTTTGATTTGGTCCCGTTTTCTTGCCAGCTGGACACTGAGTATCGGAAGAAGTGGGACTCGCTGGTCATCAAGCTGGATGTCATCGAGCGGGACCTGGCCACGGGCTCGGAAGTGATCCACTGGGTAACTCACTTCCCGGTGAGCGATTCCTGCCCCTTTCCCTCCTCGTTTATCCGCCCCACGCGAGCGGCTCCGGACGCTGATTTCCCTGCTTGCCTTTCCCCAGTACCCGATGTACTCACGGGACTACGTGTACGTGCGGCGGTACCGCGTGGACAAGGAGAACAACATGATGGTGCTGGTGTCGCGGTACGTGGCGCCGGCCCGGCGCGGGCCCTGCCTGGTTCTGCTGCCTTGGCTGGAACATTCCCTTCTGTTGTCCCCTCCAGGGCCGTGGAGCACCCGAGCGTCCCCGAAGATCCCGAATACGTCCGGGTCCGAACCTACGAGTCGCAGATGGTCATCCGGCCTCACAAAACGTTCGACGAGGTGAGTTTTCAGAGAGCTCTGAAGAGAATCGAGGAATCATTCTCATGGAATTGCCTTAAACATCTCCCTTTCCACCAACAAACCGCACCGAGGATGGAGCCGAGAGCTGCGGAGCTCCGCGGCCGCCTCCGACTCCCCCTGCCCCTCTCTTTCCAGAACGGTTTCGACTACCTGCTGACGTACAGCGACAACCCGCAGACCGTGTTCCCGCGCTACTGCGTCAGCTGGATGGTCTCCAGCGGTGAGTCGCGACGACGGGAGCTTTTTCCCCCTTATTCCAAGTCATTCTGGGCTTTAATTCCTGCCTGGCGCGCTAGCAAACAGGAGGGGAAGCTGCAACACCTGCTCTGCAGTGCCCACAGTGGGACTCTTTTAAGAAAGAATATAAAGTCAATATCAATATGTACTTAGAATATAAAATATAAAAATAAAAGCTAAAGCAGCAGTCAGCAGTTAAACCTGGCACGTTTGCTGGTGCGACGCAAAGCAGGAATTTTATGGCCCCCTCTGTGGAGGGGGAAAGAGGGGAAGATTGAGAGAGCTGCGTGCTGGCACAAGGGGAGGAAAAGGGCTCTGTTCATCCTTCCATTTGTTTTACAATAAAATAAATAAAAAGAGAACGAGGCAGGAGCAATAAAACCCGCAGCCCCTTTAGACCTTTGACTACAGTGATTTTTGGTGTCTGGCATCACTCAACTCTCTCCTAAACTTGTGCGTGCATCAGGACTTAAAGGCATTAACACACTTGACCAGTTGACTCTCTTGCCCGTTCTCTGCCCTTTCATTACTTAAAAACATTGAAAAAACAAGTCTACAACCCCTCCCGTGAACTTTCCTTTCACCCCTTTTCTTCCAAAATACAGAGTTTAAAGTGTCTAGGACAAGGGCAAGGCTGGCCCTAGTAAGGGGGTTCAGAGGGACCCCAGAGGCGAGCGGAGCATCGACAGCAGAGCTGAATTTCGGCTGTTTCAGGACATAATGTGATTAAACCACCTTAAACTTCCCCCTCTCTCCCTCCTGGTCTTGCTGAGCAGGGGTGGAAGGAGGTGGTACAAGGAGCAAGTGCAGGAGGAATCCTTTTCCAAGGGGGATTCCACATCCCAATCCTCTTGGCACCGTGCTTGCTCACCATGGCTTGCCTGTGATATTTAAGCCCTGTGGCCTGTTAACTCTGAAGCGGAGTGACTCCTGTGCACCTCATACTTTGGCCGCCTTGGGCAAAGTCACACGAAGGACAGGGAGGTGTGAGGTTTCCAAGAGAGATTTTTCCTTAATAAAAAAGCGAGACTGAAGAAGCCAAACTTGGCTTTTTTAAGCCCAAGGTTGCTGACTGGGGCTGAAATGTCACCAGGTGGCTCAATGGGGACCCGAGGTGGCGGGTGCGAAACCTCAGAGCGCCGCTTTCCCCGGGTTAGAACTGAAGCTGCGGGCAGGAAGCGGCAGAAAAGCCCTGGGGTCGGAAACGCCTCCGCGCGGCCCCGGGTCGGTGCTCGGCTTCGCTTCACTCCTTTGCCCAAATAAGTGATCAGTGGGGAGAAAAATCAGGCAAGGGGAAAACCGAGAAGGGGCTAAAGGAGAAGAATCTCGCGCCTTTCTCCCAAACGGGTGGGATTTGGGGAGCGCAGGTGGATGAAGGGACCCCCGGAGGCAGCAGGGAGGGTGCGGAAGCGGATCCCTTCCCTCGCCCCTTGCTTGGCTTATTCTCCTCCCGCTTCTTCCGCCAGGAATGCCGGACTTCCTGGAGAAGCTGCACGCGGCCACGCTCAAGGCCAAGAAGATGGAGATCGAAGTGCGCGACTACCTGTCGGCCAAGGCGGCGGGCGAGGGCGGCGAGGGCAAGGCGAGCGCCGAGCTGCGCGGCGACGGCCCCCGCGGCCCTGCCCAGCTGGAATACGCCTGAACGGCCGGGAACGGCCCACACGGAGCCGCTGCTCCGCGCCCTCCCCGTCACCGCCGCCGTCCCGGCCGCGCGGCGCGAGGACGAGGATGGCGGCGCCGCCGCCCTCCAGCACCATGAACATGTGTGATGAGTTTCCCCTGCCTGTGTGTATTTCCCTCCAAAACCAACAAGGAATATCGGAGAAACATCCTCGCGGCGCGGGCAGCGTCTCTCCGTCCTCGGCGCCCGCTCCCTGCTCCGGCAATCCTGGACAGCCCGGCCGCGTCCGCGCTCTTTCCCGCCTCTCCGCGCTCCAAAATCGCCGCGCTGCCGCCGGAGCAGCCCTGGGGCTGCCGCTCGGCCGCCCAAGTGCCTTGTTCCGGGGACAGCCGCGGTGCCCGGCGGGATCCTGCTGCTCCCTTATCCCGCCTTGGAGCAGAACGGGGGGGATTTGGGATAACAGCAGCGAAGACGGCTTGTGGGGCGGGTTTAAGCCCTCGTTTCGGCTCCGAGGGGTGGGATTTTCCGGAGAGCTGGGATCAATGGGGGCCAAGCGCTCGGCAAATCCGTGCGGGATCCCTGGGAGCTCTTGATGGGGGCGACAGCAGCACGGGGAGCGGAGGAATCTGTACAACTGGCAACAATACCAATAAAGGATCTGCCGTAGCAACAGGCAGACACCCGGCCGGCGCCTGTTGTGCTTTCCCGGGAAGGAGCTGGAGACGCGGCCTCCGGCACGGTGGAAAACCAGCCCATGGAAAGCCCTTCCCTTAAATCCCCACCTGGAAATCAGCTGCTTCCTGCCCGTCACCAACACCGATAACGAGCAATCCCGTTCCTGGCTCATTAATGATTTTATCCTGATAATCAACGAGCTGCCCCTGTTCCAGCTTGCAGGGGGGTTTCGTGGGGACGAGACCAGCACAGAGCAGCCTCCCGGGGCCCCTCGTTACCCTCTGGCCGAGCAGCCCCAGGTCCCACCTGCCCCTAATTAATTAGGGATAACGAAAGGGCTATAACTAGCCCAGATGGGGGTGGGCAGGGGGCAGTTAGGGTTTTGGTGCTGGCAATGGCTCCAGCCTGGGGAATTTGGTTGCTCCTTAGTGGTGGGTTTTGGCTGCTGGAAGGTGAGGGCAAAACTCCCCCAAGTTGGGGAGGATTTTGGGGTCCCGTGATGGATTTTCTTCAGTTTTGTGCCTTGTTTTGGCTGCCCGGCTCAGGCTCTGGCCCTCTTGCAGGTGGCCCCGGTGGCACAGGCAGCCCCCGAGGCGGTGGCGATGACATCCTCAGCATCAATAGAGGTGAGGGGCTCGGGTCTGGGGACACGCAGGGCTCGAGGTGGCCCCGTCCCCGGCCCTGGTGTCTCTCGGGGAAGCGGGAGCTGAGCTGAGTTGCCCCGTTCTCAGTCGCCCCCTCTCTGCCTTCCCAGTGCTTGAAGCCCCCAACAGCAGCTTCCTCCTCGAAGGGGACATCGTCCGGGCGGTGAGTGGGGACCACAGGGACACCGCAGGGCTGGGGCTGCCCTGTTCTTTACTAAGCCCTTAAAAATTAAAAATAAACCTTTATATATGTATATATAAATAATAATAGAAGGGTTTGGTGGAGGGTTGCTGCTTATGGAGGCAGTGCTAGAGATGCCAAAACCGCTGCCGGGTGACACTGTGTCCCTGAGCCCCAGCCTGGGAAGCGTGTCCTGGCCGGGGATGGATTTAGCACCAGGACCTGCCCCAACCTCCGGATCCAACCAGGATCCGGCCAGAGCCTTCGCGGCCGCCAGCCCCAAGTGGCCGAAGCGCCGCGGCCTCGTGCAGATCCCCTACGAGCTCTCGGAGCGCTACGGTAGGTGCAGCCCGCGCGGCGCCCGCGGGGACGCGTCGCGGGCGCGCGCGGAGCCGCCGGCTCTTCTCCCGCAGACGACGCCAGCGTGAAGGTCCTCCGGGAAGCGTTCGGTGACTTCGCAAGGCTCACGTGTGTCCGGTTCGTCCCCCACTCCTACCAGAGGGACTTTGTCTCCATCGCTCCGATGTCTGGGTGAGCGCGGCCGCTTCCCCCAGCGAGGGTGAAGGGGAGCGGGGAGGAAGGCTGCAGTGGGGAGACCAGGGCCCCCCTGTGCTGGGTGATGAACCCCCATGGTGACGGGGACGTGTCCCTTTCCTACAGACCCATGGGTGATGGGGACATGTGTCCCCAAGCCCATGGGGGTGTCCCCCTAGATGATAATGATGATGGCCACGCACCCGTGGGTGATGGGAAGACTCGCACATCGACAACAGAGTGGGCAGCAATGGCCCGTGGCAGCAGCAGTAAATGAGCGTGTGTGTCCACGGGCGATGGGGACACGTGTCCACGGGCGATGGGGACACGTGTCCACGGGCGATGGGGACACGTGTGCGCGGCAATGCGCCCTCAGTGAAGCCGGGCACGTATCCATGGGTGACGGGAGCTGGTTCCCACCATCCCCGATGGCCGCGGGCGCCTCCGGCCCGGCGGCTCCGCGCGGGCGGCGCGTGGAGCCGCGATGTCCCCCGTGCAGGTGCTTCTCGAGCGTGGGCCGCGTGGGCGGGATGCAGCCGCTGTCCCTGGCGCCCGCCTGCCTGCGCCGCGGCAAGGGGGTGGCCCTGCACGAGCTCATGCACGTGGCCGGCTTCTGGCACGAGCACAGCCGCGCCGACCGCGACGCCTACGTGGCCATCGCCTGGGACCACATCCTGCCCGGTGAGCTGCCGCCCGCGCCCCATGGCCACCCGCGGCCATCGGCCGGACTTCGGGGGCATCTTCTGGCTCCTTCTTGGCAGGCTTCGAAGGCAACTTCATGAAGTCCCGGACGCCCAACATGCTTGTGGGCTACGACTACTCCTCGGTGCTGCACTACAGCAGGTGAGGCCGGCGCCGCGGCGGCGACGTCCCCTCCTTGTCCCCAAGACGGTGACGGCTTTGAGCCCCCTCTCCCCCCTCCAGATACGCGTTCAGCCGGAGCGGGGCGCCCACCATCACCCCCCTGCGGTCCCCAGCAGCCACCCTGGGCCAGCGCCGGGGACTCAGCGCCTCCGACGCCGCCCGCGTCAACCGGCTCTACGGCTGCCGGGACGTCCTGCCGACCCCGGTGACACCCGGCGCCACCTCCGGCCGCCCTGGCAGCTCCCGTCCTGCTCCGGGGACACCGGAGGGATGCTCGGATGGGTGCTCCACGCTGGTGGCCGGGACGAGCACCTAGACCTCATGGTGCCCCTCAAGACGGTGACTTATCGCACCCGATAACACTATTTTGGGGGAAATCAGGAATTAGTGGGACCAACTGAGGTTCAACCTTCCTCCTGCATCTCTGGTCAGATGCAGGCAAAAAAAGGCTATTTTTCTCAATTTCCCCTTCTTACAGGGTGGTTTTGGGCCCAAATAAACAGTATAAAGGCTAACACTGAATTATATTATTATTATTCTTATTTTGCATGAGGATCTATTCAAAGAAAATAAAGGCTGGGGCAGGGGGGAGGTTTTAAGGCTTTCTCGGCTCTCGCAGCTTGTCGCGTCGCTGCTTTAGTCCCGTTTCAAGCGAATACTGCAACGGCGGCTGGGGGGGGTGAGGGGCAGCCGGACGCCTGGGCCCCCCAGGCAGGTGCAGGGCCAGCGCTTCTACTCTTATTGCACAGCAGGGGGGGGCAGCAAAGTGCGGCCGGGGGTACCGCGATCCCCCCGCCGTGTCCTGCCCCCAGGCCAAGGCAGGCGGCGGGGGGGTCTCCCTGAGTTGATGCCCTTAATTATAGGGGGGGACCCCATTAAATCCCCCCCTGCTCGGCTCAATAGGGGCCCCAGGGGCCACCTCGTACCGTGGGGAGGGGGTGCGGAGGCGCCCCCGGCTCAGAGCAGGTTCTTGTTGCGCCGGGGGACGATCCTGCGCACGGTGCGGCGCTCCGACACGTTGCGCTTGACGCGGGCGCCGGCGGCGGCAGCGCCGGGGGGCTCGGCCGCCAGCGAGGGGCTCGAATGGGCCTTGGTGAGGCCGGGCGGCTCCGGCGGGGCGGCCGCGGCGCCCGCCCGCGCCTCCCAGCCCGCCAGGTCCGCGGCGCCGGCGCCGATCCACGACTCCAGCAGCCGCGCGTAGGTCTCGTAGCGCCGCCTCTGCGGGACGGGGCCGCGCTCGGAGCGGGGACGGCGCCGCGGGCGCCGCGCCGTCCGCCCGCCCGCGCTCACCTCGTAGAGCAGGTAGTCCCTCTTGGCGCGGTGCTCGTCCAGGTCGCGCGCGCGGCCCCGCTTGTCGGGGAGGTTGCGCTGGTGCTCGAAGAGCTCGGCCGCCAGCTGGTCCATCCAGGCCTCGTGCGAGCGGTGCTGCTCCTCCTGCGGGACGAGCTCAGCAAGGCAGGGCCGCCACCGGCACCGTTGTCACTGCCGGCACCGTTGTCACCGCCATCTCCACCACCACCCTCCTTCCTCCTCCGGGAGGACCTGGCTGCCACCACCACCATCACCTCCTCCAGCACCATCTCTACCCCAACCCCTGGTCCTCCTCCCGCAGGGCTCACCAGGGCGATGAGGTTGGGCACCGCGGGCAGGATGGGCTGGATGAACCTGCCACCATCATCATCGCCCCCCTCCCTCCAGCACTGTTGTCACCACTAGCACCATTGGTGGCACCAGCATCCTCACCAAAAACCATCATTGTCACTAGCCCCGCCACCATCGCCCCTCTCCCTCCATCACCATTGGTGGCACCATCATCACCGTCACCACCATCATCATCACAGAACCGTCCCCAGCGCCCGGCCGGGCTCACCGGGGCGCTGCGGCTGGGCGCCGCGGGCAGGATGGGCCGGATGAAGCGGCGCTGGGAGCTGACGGCGGCTGGGAAGGGCGGCGCGGAGAAGAGCGCGGCCACCAGGTTGATGCGGGAGATCCAGGAGGACATCTCCTCGGCGCTCCTGCGGGAGGAAGCGCCGTGACGCCGGGGCCGCCGCGGCCGCCGCGGCGCGAGGAGCGCGCGGGCACTCACGGCGCCTGGAAGAGGAAGACGCGCCAGTCGGCCGTCTGCAGGCGGAACACGTGGGGCCGCTTCGTGTACTTGCTGGCGCGCTCGGCCAGCGCGTGGTGGACGCCCAGCGGCTCCTCCGTGTCCAGGCGGCTCTCGTCCTGCGCCGTGACGCGGGAGGGGGTGACGCCGCGGATCTGCAACGTCACCGCGGCGCCCCACGCCGCAGGCACCTACCTTGAGGAAGTAGAGCACGGTGCCCTTGAGCACGGTGTGGAAGGTCTTCCAGCCTCTCTTGCCCCACGGCGCTGCAGGAGGAGGACGGAGGTGACCACCCACGGTCCCCACGGTGGGGTGTCCCCCGCCGGGACGTGGCACCCACTTTTCTTGCCGTCGGCCTCGGCGTGGACCTTGCGGGCCAGCAGGCCCTGCCGGTACGTGGTGGCGTCGGCGGCGCGCGGCAGCTCCACGAAGGGGTTGCTCTTCTTGCGGTCGGGCGCCCCGTGCTGCGGCCGGCTGTCCCCGTCCTCCTCATCGTCACTGTCGTCCCTGCGGTGACACGGGGCGTCACGGCGTGTCACACCAAGGGGAACTCGGGGACGGGGGGACTCACGCTGCCCACTGGAGCTTCTCGTTGCGGATGGAGCTGTAGAGAGCCTGGGGGACAGCACGGAGGGTCACGGGGAGCCGTGCGGGGACATCCCCGAGGTGGGGACACCCGCGTGGGCACGACGCGCCGTCCCCGTCCCCTACCTTGAGCTGCTCCTTGGGGAAGTTCTGCCCGTCCATCATGCCGTTGAGGTTGGCCACGAACTCGGCGCTCGTCATGGCCCGGCCGATGTTCTGCGGGGAGCAGGGGACACGTGGGTCCCCCCGCCGTCCCCTGGGACACGTGGGTCCCCCCGCCGTCCCCCGGCCCCTGCCCTCCCGCTCCCCTCCTCACCTGCCCGTGCAGGTCGGTGTTCAGCAACATGATGGCGCACGTCAGCGAGTGCACGGCGTCTGCGCGGGCGGCACGCGGGGACGGTCACCGCGGGGTGTCCCCGCGCTCCTCCCGCCCGTCGCGTTGGGGACAGGGGGGGTGGGGGCGTTTGGGGACCGTGTCTCACCGGGCGAGGGGAAGGCATCAGGGTTGCAGCAGTGGTAGCGGCGCGAGAAGTGGCCCAGGATGCGCTCGCGCTCCTGCGTCTCGCCCGTCAGCACCAAGGCCCCCAGGAAGGACCTGCGACGTGCGGGGGGACGCGACACTGTCACCGCGGGTCCCCTGGGTCCCTGTAGACCCCCAGTTGTGCCCCCCTGGGCTCCTGCACACTCTGCTGGGCTCCAAATCTGCCCCAACAGACCCCAAATCTCTCCCTGCTGGATCCCAAAGGCCACCAGTCTTGTCCCCTGGACCCCAGCGGGCCCCATGTCCCTGAGAACCCCCTTGTTTACCCCCCACCCCAGACCCCAAAGACCCTGTTTGTCCCCGCCGGGCCCCAAGAGACCCCCCAAGTCCCCAGATCATCCTCATGACAGATCCCAAAGACCCCGATCCCCTTCCCAGCCCAATCCCGCAGCCCCGGCACCTGAGCGCCCGGTCCAGCGCCTGGCCGCCGAACTGGAACAGGGCCAGGTACTCGTGGGCCACCATGGCGCTGAAGTCATTGCTGGGGACATGGGGACAGTGGAGCGGGCTCAGCGGGGCCGGGGGCCCTGCCGAAAGCCCCCCCCCCTTCCCGAATCCTTACTTTTTCCGGAGGAAAGCGGCCACCTGGGAGCGCTTGAAGCCGTCCAGGTGGAAGAGGCGGGCGGCCAAGCGCTGCGCGTCGGCCCGGCCACCACAGCCACCAACGGCCACCAAGGGCTGCCCGGGGGGGTCCCCTGGCCGCCTGGGGGGACACGAGGTGGGAAGTCCCTTGATCTGCCCTGGGAAGTGGGCAGGGCTCCAGGATGGGGCTGGGGGGATTTAGGGGGGATGTGGGGGGAAAAGGGGGGATAGATGGGGGGGGGGAACACACGGGTGGCACTGGGAGGGGACAGAGAGGGGCTGGGGGACAGACAGGGGTGCTTGGGGACATGACTGGGATGACTGGGACATGACATGACAGGGATTGGACACAGGGAGCGGGTCTGGGAGCAGAGCAGGGGGGACCCGGCGCCCTCACCCCTGCGCGGCACCGGGAGGCTCGGGGGGGGCCCCGTCACCCGCGTCCTCCTCCGTGGGGCGGCTCGGCGGGGACGGTGACGGTGGTGACGGTGACAGCAGTGACGGTGACGGCGACGGCGACAGCAGTGACGGCGACGGCGGCAGCAGCGGTGACGGTGACAGTGGCCGCGGTGACGGTGGTGACACGGCGGTGGCCGCGGGCCGCGGGGGGGCGGGCGCTGCCCCCCCCTGCAGCCAGGCACAGCGCCCCCCCGGCCCCCCCGGCCCCCCCGGGCCCCCCCGGCGCCCCCCCGGCCCCCGCGGCGGCAGCCCCAGGCCCGGGGCGGGGGGTGCGGGGGGGCTGCGGGGGGGGACCTGGGACCCCCCTCCTGGGGGCAGGTCCGAGGGGGGCGGGGGGGGCCGGGACCCCCCCTCCAGGCCCAGATCTGGGGGGCTGGGAGGGGGCTGGGAACCCTCCCCTGGGGGCAGGTCCAAGGGGATGGGGGGGGTTCGGGACCCCCCTCCCGGGGGCAGATCCGGGGGGGGCAGGGAGGGCTGGGACCCCCCTCCCGGGGGCAGTGCGGGGGGGGCTGGGGGCCGATCCAAGGGGCTGGGGGGGTCCCAGTGCCCTCCCCCCACAGGCAAATCTAGGGGGGGCAGGGGGCTGGGGGGGGGCTGGGAGCCAAAGCCTGGGCCCAGATCCGGGGGGTTGGGGGGGTCCCTGTCCCCCTCTTTTGGGGGCAGATCTGGGGGGCTGGAGGGATCCCTGTCCCCGCCTTGTGGGTGCAGATCTGGGGCGCTGGGGGGGTCCCTGTCCCCCCCTTTTGGGGGCAGATCTGGGGGGCTGGAGGGATCCCAGTGCCCCCCTTGTGGGTGCAGATCCAGGGAGCTGGGGGGGTCCCGCTTCCCCTCTTTTGGGGGCAGTTCCGGGGGGCTGGGGGGGTCCTGGTTCCCCCCTTTTGGGGGCAAATCTGGGGGGTTAGGGGGGCCCCAGTCCCCCCGTTCTGGGGGCAGATCCGGGGGGGCAGAGACCGCCAGGCCGGGGGGGGCCGAGGGATCCTGAAGGGAGAAGAAAATGGTGGAAAAGGAGCGGGGGGGGGGGTCAGCATCACCCCCAAAGCCCCCCCAAAGGGGCCGGGGTCCCGGCACTCACCCCGCTCCGCGGCGTCCCCGGCGCTCCCGGACCCCCCGGCCTGGCCACGACAGAGGTTGCGGGTGGGCACAGGGGGTGACAGACCCCCCCGCCCCCACCCCAAAGCGCAGGGCCGGGGACCCCCCCCGTACCTGGTGGCCGTCCCCCATGGCGCGCGCGGCCGCGATGTCCCGCTCCGTGATGAGCAGCTCCGCGGCGGCGCCGTGGGGCCGGTACAGGGGCACCCGGAACAGGGGGTTGGTGTAGAAGCGCTGCTCTTCCTCCTCAGCATCATCCTCCTCGGCCTCCTCCTCCCGCGAGGACGAGCCCTCGGCTTCCTCCTCATCCTCCTCCTCCTCCTCTGCAGAGTCCTGGTCCCCATGCTCGGGCGAGAGGCTCCTTTCTATAGGCACCAGTTCAGGTGAGAGGCTCCTTTCTATAGGCACCGGCTCGTGTGAGATGCTCCCTTCTATAGGAATGAAGCTGTGCGAGATGCTCCTTTCCATAGGCACCAGTTCAGGTGAGAGGCTCTCTTCTATAGGCACCAGCTCATGTGAGATGCTCCTTTCTATAGGCACCAGTTCAGGTGAGAGGCTGCTTTCTATAGGCACGGACTCGTGTGAGATGCTCCTTTCCATAGGCATCCGCTCATTTGAGCTGCTCCCTTCTATAGGAATGAAGTCGTACAAGAGGCTCCTCTCTATAGGCACCAGTTCAGGTGAGAGGCTCCTTTCTATAGGCACCGGCTCGTGTGTGATGCTCCTTTCCATAGGCACCAGTTCAGGTGAGACGCTCCCTTCTATAGGCACCAGCTCGTGTGAGATGCTCCCTTCTATAGGCACTGGCTCATGCGAAAGGCTCCTTTCCATAGGCATCCGCTCATGTGAGCTGCTCCCTTCTATAGGAATGAAGTCGTACAAGAGGTTCCTTTCTATAGGCACCTGCTTGTGTGAGCTGGTCCCTTCTATAGGAATGAAGTCGTCCAAGAGGCTCCTCTCTATAGGCACCTGCTTGTGTGAGCTGGTCCCTTCTATAGGAACGAAGTCGTGCGAGAGGCTCCTTTCTACAGGTCCTGACTCATGCAAGATGCTCCCTTCTATAGGCGCCAGCTTGTACGAGAGGCTCCTTTCTATAGACAGCAGCTCGTGGAAGATGTTCCCTTCTATAGGCCCCAACTCATCCGAGATGCTCCCAGCCGCAGGCACGAGCCTGGGTGAGAGGCTCCTTTCCATAGGCACCAGCGGGGGGTGCGAGAGGCTCCTCTCTATAGGCACCGAGTTGTGCACGACGCTCCCTTGCCACGGGCACGCGCTCCCGCGGGATGTTCCCAACCTGCGGGATGTTCCAACCGCGGCTGTGCTTCCATGCGGATGTTCCCACCTGTGGACACATTTCCATGCGAGATGCTTCCATCCGTGGGCACGTTCCCATGCGAGACGCTCCTATCCATGGAGAAGTTCCTATGCGAGGTGCTACCATCCATGGACATGTTCCCATGCACGATGTTCCCATCTGTGGGCACATTCCTGTGCAAGGTGTTCCCATCCATGGACACGTTCCCATGCGAGATGATCCCATCCGTCGACACGTTCCCGTGCAAAATGCTCCTATCCATGGACATGTTCCCATGTGAGATGTTCCCGTCCGTGGACACGTTCATATGCGAGATGCTCCTATCCATGGACACGTTCCCGTGGAAGATGCGCCCATCAATGGACACGTTCCCATGTGAGATGCTCCTATCCATGGACTCGTTCCCATGGAAGATGCTCCCATCTATGGACACGTTCCCATGTGAGATGCTCTATCCATGGACACGTTCCCGTGGAAGATCTCCCATCCGTGGACACATTCCCATGAGAGATGCTCCTATCCATGGACATGTTCCCATGCAAGATGCTCCCATCCATGGACATGTTCCCGTGTGAGATGCTCACATCCGTGGACACATTCCCATGAGAGATGCTTCTATCCATGGACACGTTCCCGTGTGAGATGCTCCCATCCATGGACACGTTCCCGTGTGAGATGGTCCCATCCGTGGACTGTTCCCATGAGAGATGCTCCCATCCATGGACACGTTCCCGTGTGAGATGGTCCCATCCGTGGACACGTTCCCGTGTGAGATGCTCCCATCTATGGACACGTTCCCGTGCGAGATGCTCCTATCCATGGCCACGTTCCCATGTGGAATGGTCCCATCCATGGACACATTCCCGTGCGAGAGGCCCCATCTGTGGCTGCGCTCCCGGCGTCCCCCTCGATGGCTCCCTGCAGGTCCCACACGCACATCTGGGCTTGCACCAGGCTGGCCCAGAAGACGTCGGTGGCTCCGGGCGCTCCGGCCCGGGCCGGCTCCTCCGTGGCCGCTTCCCGGGAGCCGCCGGCGCCATCCGAGAAGACGATGGCGTCCTGCGCCGCGCGGCTCCGCTCCAGCGCGCCCGCCGGCTCCATGGCGCCTACGGCAGCACGGCCACCGCGCGGCCACCCGGCGGCCACATGGCCACCGGTGCCCTGCGGGGACAGCGGGGTCAAGGCAGGCTGGGGAACACGCGGGAAGCGGCCGGTCCCTGCTCCGGGATGCGGGACGGGGAGGGAGGGATGGAGGGACTGAGGGATGGAGGGAGGGAGGAGGGATGGATGGATGGAGGGATGGATGGAGGGATAGATGGGTGGATGGAGAGATGGATGGAGGGATGGATGGAGGGATGGATGGATGGATGGATGGATGGAGGGATAGATGGGTGGATGGAGGGATGGATGGAGGGACTGAGGGATGGAGGGAGGGATGGAGGAATGGAGGGATGGATGGAGGGAGGGATGGATGGAGGAATGGAGGGATGGATGGATGGAGGGATAGATGGGTGGATGGAGGGATGGATTAATGGAGGGATTGATGGAGGGATGGATGGAGGGATGGATGGATGGAGGGATGGATGGAGGGATGGGTGGAGGGATGGGTGGAGGGATAGAGGAATGGATGGAGGGAGGGATGGATGGAGGAATGGAGGGATGGATGGAGGGAGGGATGGATGGATGGATGGATGGATGGGTGGGTGGGTGGATGGGTGGATGGGTGGAGGGACGGAGGGAGGGAGGGATGCAGGGATGGAGGGATGGATGGATGGATATGTGAAGAAAAGAATGGCTGGATTTGTGGAGAGAAGGACATATGGGTGGATGGAGGGAGAGATGGATGCTGGGATGGATGGATGGAGGGAGGGATGGATGGAGATAAGGATAGATGTGTGAAGAGAAGGATGGTTGGATTTGTGGAGAGAGGGATGGCTGGATGGAGAAAGGAATGGGTGGATGGAGAGAGGATAGAGGGATGAAATGGGAGAGAGGGCGGAAAGAAGGATGGAGATGGGCAGACAGGCAGGAGATGGGGTGGGGAGAGGAGGGAAGGAGGGATTGAAGGAGGAAGGGATGGAGGAGGGAGGAAATGTCCCTGCATCCCACGTCTCCACATCCCATGTACCAGTGTCCCCATGTTCCCGCGTCCCCATGTCCCCACGTCCCCATGTCCCCGCTCCCCATGTCCCCACGTCCCCAGCGCGGTGGCTTCCGCAGGAAGGGGGGATGGGAGGAGGAAACCCCAGGCCTTGAGCAAGCGGCGCAGCCGGGGCCGCCGCAGCCTCGGAGGAGCCGCCGCGGGCGCCATGGCGGCCCCGCTGTCCCCGGCGGCCCCATCGTGTCCCCAGCCGTGTCCCCAGCGCTGGCGCCGCGGTGGCTCTGTCGTGTCCCCAGCCATGACTACCCTGTCCCCGCAGATGTCCCTGCCGTGTCCCCTCCTCAACGCTGCCGCCTGCCCGGGGTGGCTCGGACACCCTCTCCGCTACCTGTGCGCTCGGATGTCCCCAACGGTGGCTCCGCCGTGTCCCCAACGTCCCCAGCCCGGCCCATGCGCCCCTGACTCAGCAGGGCCACGAGGAAGAGGAGGAGGAAGCAGCGGGGAGGGCGGGGGGGGGGGGGCAGTGCACCCATGGGTGCCCCCCCCGCCCGCTGCCAGGGGGTGCCCAAAGGGGGGGGGGGGTCCCGCACCCAAGGGTGGGGGCTCCCTGGTTATGGGGGGGTCCTGCGTGACGGGGGGGGTGCTCTGCTCCTGGGGGGGCCCACAGCAGCACGGGGGGGTCCCGCACCCAAAGGTGGGGGGGTCCCGCACCCAAAGGCGGCTCCTCCCGCCCAATGGGGAGGGGGGATGCTGGGGGGGGGGGTCCCCCCCGCACCCAAGGGTGGTCCCTGATAACTGGGGGGTGCCCCATGGCGGGGGGGGGGCATGGGGTGCTCCTCTTCCGGGGGGGGGGGGGTTGTCCCATGCGCAGCGGCCAGGGCAGGGGCAGCGACAACCCCCTCCCCAAAATGTCCCCACGTGCCCCCCCCCCCCCATGTCCCTGCAGCGGGACACTCGGTGCCTGTGCCCCCCCCCCCACCAGCCATTTCCTCCCCCTCCGCCACCACTCAGGGCCTCCCCAAACTTGTCCCTGCGTCCCCGTCCCCAGCCATGGGGCAGGGTGAGGCGGGGGGGGGGGTGGGACAGACCGGGGGACACACGGGTGGCCCTGTCCCCGCGGCCTGGCCCGCGGCGCGCGCGCTTACCCGCTGTCCCGGCGGCCGCGCACACTTCCTGCCGCGCCGCGCGCCGCCCTCCGGCTCGCGCGGCCGCCGGGACCGCGCGGGGACAGCGGGGACAGCGTGGGGACAATGTGGGGACAACGTGGGGACAGCGCGGGGACAACGTGGGGCGGGGGGGCACTGAGGCCCTGGTAGCACCGGCGTGGGGAAGCACCCCAAATTTACACCAGCGCCTTAAGGGCCGGGGCGGGGGGGTCAAGGCCATGGAGAATCTCCAGGGATTCGGGGGACCTTGAGGGTTTTGGGGACCCAGCAGGGCTGGGGGGGGGACAAGGGTTTGAAGGGACCCTCAAGGGCCATGGGGGGAGGTCAAGGGGCATGGAGGAGCCACAAGGGCCGTGGGGGACACCAGGGCACATGGGGGACACCAGGGGACATGGGGGACCCTCCAGGGCCACGGAGGACCCCAAAGTCCTTGGAGGAGCCTCTAGTGCCAAGGAGGGGAGGACCTCAAGGGTTATAAGGGAGCCCCAAGGACCATGGGGGAGCCTCAAGGCTCATGGAGGGGACCCTCCATGGATATGGGGGACACCAAGGGACATGGGGGACCTGCCAGGGCCAGGGGGAATCCAAAGGGACATGGAGGGGGGGACCTCAAGGGCTATGGGGGGGGATCTCAAGACTCCTGGAGCCTCCCAAGGGTTATAGAGGACCCCAAAGCCACAGGGGACCCTCAAGCATCACAGGGGACCCTGGAGGGCTAGAGCGGAACCTCAGGAGATATTGGGGACCTCAGGGGACATGGGGGACATTGCAGGGCAAGCAGCGGCCCCTCAAGGGCTCTGGGGACCCATTGAGGGCCATGGGGGACACCCAGGTCCTTGGGGCGAGGGCCATCGGGGCCCACAACATTTATGTGGCACCTTCGAGGGCCACGGCGGGGGGGGTACGAGGGCCACCGGGGACACAAGGGTTATGGGAGGGGACACAAGGGTTATGGGAGGGGACACAAGGGTTATGGGGGGGACACAAGGGTTATGGGGGGGGGGGGCGCTCAGGGCCACGGGGTCCCCACGCGCTGTGGGGGACACGGAGGCTCCGGGGGTCCCGCGCGGGTCCCCAGGGGCTCGGGATGTCCCCATCGGGCTTCGGATGTCCCCAACGGGCTCCCGTCCCCCCGCTCCCCCCCCGCTCCCCCGCCCTTACCGGCGCTCCCGGCGCGCGCCGCGGGGCGGGGCCACCTCCGGCCACGCCCCCTCCTGGTGCCGTGCGGAAAAGCACAGGCCCCGCCCTCATCGAGGCTCCGCCCCTAACGTGGGAGAGGCCCCGCCCTCTGGTCGCCCCTCCCCATAAACCCCGCCCCTCGTGTCCCGGCAGGCCCCCCCGGGGTCCGATCCTGCCCCATGGGGACCCGATCCTGCCCCGCAAGGCCCCGATCCTGCCCCATGGGGACCTGATCCTGCCCCACAGGGCCCCGATCCTGCCCCATGGGGACCCGATCCTGCCCCCCGGGGCCCGATCTTGATCCACAGGGCTCGATGCTGCCCCACACGGGCCCGATTCTGCCACCCCGTGGTCCAATGCTGCCCCATGGGGACCTGATCCTGCCCCACCGGGCCCCGATCCTGCCCTATGGGGACATGATCCTGCCCCACAGGGGCCCGATTCTGACCCACGGGGTCCAATCCTTCCCCGTGGGGACGTGATCCTGCCCCACGGGGACATGATCCTGCCCCATGGGGCCTGGTGATGCCCCTAGGGGGCCTGATCCTGCCCCACGGAGCCTCATCCTGCCCCACGGGGGCCTCCCCCCCGCTCCACACCACACACGGAGGCGGCTGCTGCCACGGAGCCGTTTATTGCCCCCGGGCTCCCCGCGGCGCCCGGGGCTACTTGCGCTGCAGGTAGAAGGTGGTGATGGCGCCGGCGTGGCCGGGCTGCGCCGTGAGGGCCAGCGCGTGGCCGGGCTGCGGCGCCGTGCTCAGGAAGTGCCCCGGGAACGCGGCCGCCTCGAAGGAGTGCGTGGAGCCGCTGAAGCTCTTGTAGAACGTGAAGTGCTCGGTGCCGCCGGGCCGCGAGAAGAGCTCGAGCAGCGGCACGGCCTGGCGGCGACACCGTCACCGCGGGCACGGCCAGCGCCACGGCGCGGCGGTGACAGCGCCACGGGGGGGCCTGGCCTCGGGTGGCATCGCCTTGGGGGACATGGCCTTGGGGACACTGCCTTGGGGTGGTGCTGGCCTTGGGGGACAATGGCTTGGTGGGACATGGCCTTGGGGACACTGCCTGAGGGTGGTGCTGGCCTTGGGGGACATGGCCTTGGGGGACACTGCCTGAGGGGACATGGCCTTGGTGGACACTGCCTGGGGTGGTGCTGGCCTTGGGTGACATTGTCTCAGGGGACATGGCCTTGCGGGACACTGCCTTGGGGTGATGCTGGCCTTGGGGGACACTGCCTGAGGGGACATGATCTTGGGGACACTGCCTGAGGGTGCTGCTGGCCTTGGGGGACATGGCCTTGGGTGGCACCACCTTGGGGGACATGGCCTTGGGGGACACTGCCTTAGGGTGGTGCTGGCCTTGGGGACACTGCCTGAGGGGACATGGCCTTGGGGACACTGCCTGAGGGTGATGCTGGCCTTGGGGGACATGGCCTTGGGTGGCACCACCTTGGGGGACATGGCCTTGGGGACACTGCCTGAGGGTGGTGCTGGCCTTGGGGGACATGGCCTTGGGGGACACTGCCTTGGGGTCATGCTGGCCTTGGGGGACACCGCCTTGGAGGGACATGGCCTTGGAGGACACTGCCTGGGGTGGTGCTGGCCTTGGGTGACATTGTCTCAGGGGACATGGCCTTGGGGGACACTGCCTTGGGGTGGTGCTGGCCTCGGGTGGCATCGCCCTGGGGGACATGGCCTCAGGTGACACCGCCTTGGGGGGACATGGCCTTGGGGGACACTGCCTTGGGGTGGTGCTGGCCTCGGGTGGCATCGCCCTGGGGGACATGGCCTTGGGGGACACTGCCTGAGGGTGATGCTGGCCTTGGGGACACTGGCGTGGTGGGACATGGCCTTGGAGGACACTGCCTTGGGGTCATGCTGGCCTTGGGGGACAATGGCTTGGTGGGACATGGCCTTGGGGACACTGCCTGAGGGTGGTGCTGGCCTTGGGGGACATGGCCTTGGGTGACACCACCTTGGGGGACATGGCCTTGGGAGACACTTCCTGGGGTGGTGCTGGCCTTGGGGGACACTGGCTTGGTGGGACATGGCCTTGGGGGACACTGCCTTGGGGTCGTGCTGGCCTTGGGGGACAATGGCTTGGTGGGACATGGCCTTGGGGGACACTGCCTTGTGGTGGTGCTGGCCTTGGGTGACACCGCCTTGGGGGGACATGTCCTTGGAGAGCCACCACTTGAGGTGATATTGGCCTTGAGTGATGTGGCCTTGAGGTGCCGACACCTTCAGTGCCTCTGACCTTGGGGGTGACACCACCTTGATGTGGCCTTGGGTGACATGGCCCTTGGGGTGCTCCCAGCTCACAGTGGCATCACCATGGGGGCAGCTCCCCTGTTTTGGGGGCCCACTGGGACACTGGGAAGCCACCACCTTGGGTTGCCCAACGTCGGGGTGCCCTCCACCCTGGGATGACCCATTTCAGAGCTCCCTCCACCCACTGGACGTCACCGCCTTGGGCTGCCCCACCTCAGGGTGTCCCAACCTTGGGGTGCCCGGCCCTGGGCGCCCTCCACCTTGGGGCCATTCCACCCCCGAACACCTTCCCCATGGGCGTCCCCGCCTCAGCGTGCCCCACTTCGGGGACACCCCGGCCATGGGGCACCTTGTCCCGCTTTGGGGTGCCCCCCGCCTTGGGCACCATCACCTGGGGGTTTCCTCCCAGCCGCCACCTCGGGCTCCCTCCCGGGTGCCACCTGGGCATGTCCCCGCGCCGGGGTGGCCCGTGGGACACTCACCTCCAGCTGCAGCTGGGGCTGGGGCCCGGTGCCACAGGACAGCGCCTGGCTGCCCCCGCGGATGCCCACGATGAGGGGGGTAGCGGCTCCGCTCCAGGTGCCGGTTGGGGACCACGCTGATGGACTCTGCGCGGAGCCGGGCGTCAGGGCGGCCTTGGGGACACCCGGGGTCCCCCCGGTCCCGCACGCACCTTCCTGGGCGGCGTTGGCGCCCTGCAGGTTGGTGGCCACCAGGCGCCCCTGCTCCAGGCACAGCACCTTCTGGTCCGTGTCCCGCACGCGGTAGTGGTAGGGCTGCCGCGCGGGGTGTGACAGCGTCGTCACCTCGGTGCCGGGGGAGCCTTCTGCTACGGGGACACGCGGCCGGGGCACGGGGACGTGAGCGTGGGGTGGGGACACGAGCTGGGCATCCCGCGGGGTCGTGGGGACAGGGATGTGTGGGGACAGGGACACCCTGGGGAAAGGGGACATCACAGGGGCTTCGTGGGGATGGGGACAGGAGCACGGGGTGAGGACGTGGGCATCGTGGGGACAGGGATGTGTGGGGACAGGACATGGGGTCACCCTGGGGAAAGGGGGCATCACAGGGGCTTCATGGGGATGGGGACAGGAGCATGGGGTGAGGACATGGGCATCGTGGGGACAGGGACATGGGCATCCCGGGGGGGACATGGGGACCGGGATGTGTGGGGACAGGACACAAGGGCTTCTTGGGGACATCCTGAGGAAAGGGGACATCACAGGGGCTTCGTGGGGATGGGGATGGGGACAGGAGCATGGGGTGAGGACGTGGGCATCGTGGGGACAGGGATGTGTGGGGACAGGACATGGGGACACCGTGGGGAAAGGGGACATCACAGGGGCTTCATGGGGATGGGGATGGGGACAGGAGCATGGGGTGGGGACATGGGCATCGTGGGGACAGGGACATGGGCATCCCAGGGGGGTCATGGGGACCGGGACGTGTGGGGACAGGACACAAGGGCTTCTTGGGGACACCCTGGGGAAAGGGGACATCACAGGGGCTTCCTGGGGATGGGGACATGGGCATCCTGGGGACAGGGACATAGGACATGGGGACACGGGCAGTGTGGAGGCAGGACACATGGGGCAGGGTGCGATGGCATCGTGGGGACATGACCACAGGGCACATGGACATCATGGGGACAGGGACGTGGGCATCACGGTGACAGGGCCATTGCAGGGAGGGGGACGTGGACATCACAGGGCGCCAGGACACCGCGTGTCTGGGCACAGGGACGTGGCCCGTGGGGACAGGGCCCAAGGGACCCTTGGGGACGTGCGCAGGGGACGCTACCTTCATCCAGGAACAGCTTGAAGAGCGCCTCCATGTCGGGGTCCGGCACGGACGCCGTGGGGTGGCCCGCGGCCACCGCGCTGCTCAACGGCTGCGGGTCGGGCTGGCCCCGTCCCCAGCGCCCGGGGTCCCTCCATGCCGCACCGGCAGCCTGCGGGGGACACCAGCACCGCGGTGGGGACAGAACCGGGTGCCCGGTGCCCACTGGGGTGCCCCGTCCCCACCTTACCTGGCGCCTCCCTGGCCCGGCCCGGCCCGCGGCGGAGCTGCGGGAAAGGGAAAGCGGAGGGATGAGAAGGGGCCGGGCGCCGCTGCGGGGTGGCCCTGGCACTGCCACCCTCCCCTGGGACTCACCTCCGCTCTCCGAGTGCCCGTGACATGGCCGAGCCTGCGCGCGAGACGGGGCAGCGCGTGGGGAAAGCGGGCGGCGCGGGAACCTGCCTGCGCTCAGTAGGCTTCAGAGTGAACGCTCACGGTCTCCCCCGCCCTTCCCTGCCCCGCGGCCGGCAGCAACACCTGCAGCCCCGGCGCGGGCCGGGCCGGGCGCCCTCTTATAGGGACCGGGCGGAGGGAGGGGACGGCTGGTGGCGCCGGAAGGATGCGCGGGCAGGGCCGGAGCGTTGGGAAACAGCGGGGCCGGCCCCGTGAACCTGCTCACACCGGGGCCTCCCCCGTGGCGTCCCTGTGCCCAATGACAGCCACGTACCCTGTCCCTGTGATGTCCCTGCGCCCCATCCCAGTGACACCCATTGTACCCTGTGCCCCACGTGCCCCATTCCCTGTGATGTCCCCATGCCCACGTGCCCCATCCTGGTGGCACCTAATGCCACGTCTCTGTGCCCCCAGTGTGCGCTGTCCCCATGTGTCCCCATCGTGCCCGTGTGCCCCCTCCTCATGGTGTCCCGGTCACCCCCTCCCCGTGCCGTCCCCGCGCCCCACATTCCCACGCGCGTCCCCGTCCCTCCGCGGCACGTCGGGACACGCCGGCCTCCGCATCCGGGAACAGGGCCGTGCCGGGACAGCGGCAGGAGGCCGCCCCGCCGCCCGCGTCACCTCCCGCCCGCCGGGGCTGTCCCCAACGGGGCTGGCGCAAGAGCAGGCGTCCCGCCGCGCTGACGCCACCGCCCCGGGCGGAAAGAGGGAAGGAGAGGAAGGGCCCACGCGTCCCCGTGGCGGCTTTATTGGCCCGGCGGGGGCTCAGCAGAGCTGGAAGTAGAAGTCGAGGACGCGGGTGGCATCGGGGCCCTGCGCCAGCCCCAGCGGCTCGTGGGCCCGCGCCGACGTGCACAGGAACCAGCCGGGGTTGGCGGCCGACTCGAAGCGCCACATCCCGTCCTTGTAGGAGCGGAAGAAGGTGAAGGGCGCCGAGGCCTCGCCGGCGCGGGGCAGCGCCCGGATGTCCGTGTCCTGCGCGTGGGGACAGCGCGGTGGCACGGGGCACCTCGCGCCACCCCCGTGCTTCGTGCTCTTGCTCCGTGCCCGTGATGCCGCTCCCAGCAAGGAGTTGGTCCCCAAGGCGCCCGTGTCCCCTACCCCGAGGTTGTCCCGTGTGCCCTGTCCCCACTTGTCCCATCCCCGTGACGCTCATGTGTCCCCTGCCCATGGCACCTACATGTCCCATCACCATGGGTCCCATCGTGGTGTCCCATCACCATGATGCTCCATGTCCCCCAGTTCTGCAATGCCCTGTCCCCAATCCCAGCAATGCCCAGGTGCCCTGTCCCCACAACGTCCTGCGCCCCGTGTGTCCCTGTCCCATCCTCATGATGTCCTTTCATCGTGATGCCCCTTGTCCCATGTGTCCCGTCCCAATGAGATCCTGTCCCCACGATGCCCCATGCTGGTGATGCCCCAGGTCTCATGTGTCCTGTCCCCATTAGGTCCCATCCTCACAATGTCCCATACCCCACACATGCCATCCCCATGATGTCCCATCTCCTTGACTCCCCATGTCCCATGTCTCCCATCCTCCTGATGTCCTGTCCCCAGGATGCCATATGTCCCACGCGTCCCGTCCCCACGATGTCCCGTCCTCGCAGTTCCACCCTGTCCCTGTCCCCGCGGTACCTCAAGCCGCAGCGTGGGCCGGGGGGCGGCGGGGCTGGCCAGGCAGCGGGTGCCGTTCTGGATGCCCAGGATGACGGGCAGCCGCGCTTGGGCGAAGGAGCGGTTGGGCACCCAGAAAACCTTCTCTGTGCAGCAGAGGGGCACGGTGACACCAGGGACATCGTGACGGCCCTGCCACCCCGCGCCACACGCCTCTCACCTTCCAGGGCCGCGTTGGCACCTTGCAGGTGCCCGGCCACCAGCTGGTCATTGCGCAGGTAGAGCAGCTTCTGGTCCATGTCCCAGATCCTGCCAAGGGGGGACACATAAAAGCGCCCGCGGTGCCCGTCACCCCCCATCTGACACCCGCCCAGGGTCGCTCCTTACCGATACTTAAAGACCTTGGTCTGCAGGGCAGCGAAGCCTTCGGCCTCTGCATGGAGGAAGAGGAGGGTGAGGACGAAGAGGGTGGCGCAAGGAGGGGGTGGACCCGTCATGGCGCCCCGGGCTTGCCCGCCATGTCCCCCCCTTGTCACCCGCCTCCTTTATAAGGTTCCCGTGGTGGCCGGAGGCTGCCGGGAGGGGATGGGGACAGCCCCCCCCCCGGGTGCAATTTCCCGCTTGCGGCGGCCCCTTCCCGGCACCCACCCATGGCCGCGGTGCCCGGGCGCCGCCGCTGCCGTCTGCGTGGGCCCCGCGGGTGACAGGGAGGAAGGAAGGAAGGACGTGGCGGGTTGCCACACCGGGCCACGTGCGGAGGGCAGGGCAAGAGGGACGGATACCCGAGGAATGGAGGGGGATGACGGGGCCTGGCTCTGTCCCCCACTGTCACTCCGGGCCACGAGCTGGCTCCAATACGGCCGGAGCCGTCGGGGCTGCGCGGAGCTTCCCCGCGGGGGATTCGAACTTCCAACCTCCGCCTTACAGGCGCGGCGCCCTCCCCGCGGCGCCACGCAGTGCGCATGCGGGGGCCGCTCCGCGCGGCGCCGTGCGGCCGCCGCGGGCACCCGTAGGTGCGTCGTGGGGGCCAGTGAGTGGCCGCCAGGCGGCGGCGCGTGCGCAGTGCGGCGCCTCGGGGAGGGCGCGTGCGTAGTGCGGCGGGTCTGGGCTCGCGCGTGCGTAGTGCGGCGTCCCGCGGGGCCCGCGCGTGCGCAGTGCGGCGTCCCGCGGGGCGGCGCATGCGCGGTGGCGGCGCGGGCGGCGGGGCCATGGCGGGTGGCGGGGCGCTGCGCGCGGCCGCGCTCGCGGTGCTGCTGGCGGCCTGGGGCGCCCGCGCGCTCTACTTCCACATCGGCGAGACCGAGAAGCGCTGCTTCATCGAGGAGATCCCCGACGAGACCATGGTCATCGGTGCGCGGGACAGGGGGACCGGCACTGGGCACCGGCGCGGGGGACTGAGGGGGAGAGACCCTGGGAAACGGGGAGGAATAAGCGGAGAGACCCCCGGAACCCGGAGGGGATGGAGGGAGCGACACCAAGAACCGGGGTGGGCGGTGGGAGGAAGCGGAGAGAGCCCGGGGACCGGGAGGGGGGATAAGCGGAAAGACGTTGAGAACGGGGAGGGAGAAAAGGGGAGAGATCTTGGGAAATGGAGAGGGGAATAAGGGAAGAAACGTCGGGAAGTGGGAAGAGAGATAACGGGAAAGACAGTGGGAACGGGGAGGGAGATAAGAGGAGAGATCCTGGGAAAAAGGAGGGGGAATAAGGAAGAGACCTTGGGAAGGAGGGCTGCGGGATAAGGGAAGAGACTCTGGGAACCAGGGAGGGGATGATCGGGAGCCCCCCATCCCCGGCGGGCCCTGGGGGGTCCCGGGGGATCCAGCCCCGCTCCGAGCCGCTGCCCGCAGGGAACTACCGGACGCAGCTGTGGGACAAGCAGTCGGAGTCGTTCCTGCCCTCCACGCCGGGGCTGGGGATGCACGTGGAGGTGAAGGACCCCGACGGCAAGGTGAGCGCCGCGCCAGGGCGGGGGCGGCGGGGGCGCCGCGCGGCGCTGAGCGCCCGTCCCGTCCCGTCATAGAATCATAGAATCATAGAATGCTTAGGGTTGGAAGGGACCTCTAGAGATCATCTAGTCCAACCCCCCTGCATACGCAGGGTCACCCAGAGCACGTGGCACAGGACTGCGGCCAAGCGGGTTTGAAGATCTCCAGAGAAGGAGACTCCACAACCTCTCTGGGCAGCCTGTTCCAGGGCTCTGGCACCCTCACTGGGAAGGGATTTTTCCTTAAGTTCCTGTGGAACTTTTGGTGCTTCAGTTTGTGGCCATTTCCTCTAGTCCTATCAGTGGCCACCACTGAAAAGAGACCATCCCCGTCCTCTGCACTCCCTCCCTTGAGGTACTTATATACACTGATTAGATCCCCTCTCAGCCTTCTCTTCTCCAGCTGAACAGGCCCAGCTCCCTCAGCCTCTCCTCACAGGGCAGATGTTCCAGGCCCCTGATCATCCTCGTAGCCCTGCGCTGGACTCTCTCCAGCAGCTCCACATCCCTCTTGTCCTGTGGGGCCCAGAACTGGACACAATACTCCAGAACTGGACACAATACTCCAGAACTGGACACAATACTCCAGATGCGGCCTCACTAGGGCTGAGTAGAGGGGCAGGATCCCCTCCCTCGACCTGCTGGAGACGCTCTTCTTAATGCAGCCCAGGATCCCATTGGCCTTCTTGGCCACAAGGGCAACTGCTGCCTCATGGTCAACTTGTCATCCACCATGACACCCAGGTCTTTCTCTGCAGAGCTGCTCTCCACAAGCTGCTCTCTCTCGTCCCGTCCCGCAGGTGATCCTGTCGCGGCAGTACGGCTCCGAGGGCCGCTTCACCTTCACGTCGCACACGCCGGGCGAGCACCAGATCTGCCTGCACTCCAACTCCACGCGCATGGCGCTCTTCGCGGGCGGCAAGCTGGTGAGCGCGCGGGGGACGGCGGCGGCGGCGGGGGCCGGCGGCGCCCGCTCATGGCCCCCCTCTCCGCGCAGCGGGTGCACCTGGACATCCAGGTGGGCGAACACACCAACAACTACCCCGAGATCGCCGCCAAGGACAAGCTGACGGAGCTGCAGCTCCGCGCGCGCCAGCTCCTCGACCAGGTGGAGCAGATCCAGAAGGAGCAGAACTACCAGCGGGTGAGGGCACGGGGGACGCGGCGGCGGCGGCGGGGGGCCCACGCGGGCCGCGCGGCCGCTGAGCCCCCCCGTGCGCCCGCAGTACCGCGAGGAGCGTTTCCGCATGACGAGCGAGAGCACCAACCAGCGGGTGCTGTGGTGGTCCATCGCGCAGACCATCATCCTCATCCTCACGGGCATCTGGCAGATGCGGCACCTCAAGAGCTTCTTCGAGGCCAAGAAGCTGGTGTAGCCCCGCGGGGCCCCGGGCGCGCGCGCGCGGGTGCAATAAACGCGGGGGCTGCAACGGGGCCGCCTGGAGTTTGTGGGGCCCGCGGGGACCGGGAAGGGGGCGGGGCCGGGACGCGGGGAGCGGGGCCGGGGCCGCTCGCTCCTCCCAGCGCGGGGGGGGCGGGGCCAGAGCCGCTCGTTCCTCCCGTCCGGGGGGGCGGCGCCAGGCTCCTCCCAGCGCGGGGGGCGGGGCCAGGGGCGCTCGCTCCTCCCGCCGTGGGGGGCGGGGTCAGGCGGTGGGGGGCGGGGCCGGGGCCGCTCGCTCCTCCCGCCGCGGGGGGCGCTGTGGCGGCGGGGCGGGGCGGAGGGCGGTGTTCCGGCCGCGCCGGCGGAAGTGGTGTCGCGGCGGCCATGGCGGAGGCGGCGGGAGGCTTCGAGCACATGGGGCTGGACGAGCGGCTGCTGCGGGTGCGGGGGAGCCCCGGGACACCCCGAGCGGGGATGGCGGGAGCCCCGGGGGGCGGCGGGAGCCCCGGGACACCCCGCGCGGGGACAGCGGGAGCCCTGGGGAACGGCGGGAGCCGCGTGGATGGAGGATGCTGGGGGCTGGGACACCTGGGGGGACATCAAGAGCCGGGATCCCCGGGGCAAGTGACATGGAGCAGTTGGGACTCTGGGCTCGGGGACCCTGGGGACACCGGGAGTCCTGGGCTTGTGAACACTGGGGGACATCAGGAGCCCTGTGCTTGGGGACACTGGGGACACTGGGAGCCCTGAGCTGAGCTCAGGGACACTGGGAGTACCGGGAGTCCTGTGGCTGGGGACACCGGGGCACTGGGAGCCCGGAGCCTGGGGACACCGGGAGCCCTGAGCTTGGGGACTCCGAGGACACCGGGAGCCCTGTGGTTGGGGTCACTGGGGACACCGGGAGCTCTGGGCTTGGGGACACTGGGAGCTCTGGGCTTGGGGACACTGGGGACACCGATAGCCCTGTGGTTGGGCACACTGGGGCAGTGGGAGCCCTGAGCTCGGGGACACTGGGAGCACCCGGAGCCTCACGGACGTGGGGACGGGGCCCCGCGCTCGGGGACACCGCGGGTGCCCGCGCTGAGGTCCCCGCGCGCAGGCGGTGGCGGCGCTGGGCTGGGCCCGGCCCACGGCGGTGCAGGCGGCCGCGGTGCCGCTGGCGCTCGAGGGCCGCGACGTGCTGGCGCGGGCGCGCACCGGCTCGGGCAAGACGGGCGCCTACGCGCTGCCCCTGCTGCAGCGGCTGCTGCGCGCCAAGGCGGTGAGTGCCCGCGGGGACCGGCACCGCGGGGACCCGGCGCCACCGGGACCCCGGCAGGGCATCCATGGGGACCCGACACCCAGCAGGGCGCCCACGGGGACCCCGGTGCCACTGAGACCCCAGCAGGGCGCCCACGGGGACCCAACACCCCAGCAGGGCGCCCACGGGGAGCCCGGTGCCACCGGGACCCCGGCAGGGCGCCCCATGGCCAAGCAGCCCCCCGGTGCCCCCCAGGCCCCGGCAGTGCCCCCAGCCAAGCAGCCCCCATCCTCCTAGTGCCCCTCATGCCCAAGTAGCCCCCAGTGCCCACTGAGACCCTGTTAGTGCCCCCCATGCCCAACCTGGCCCCCCAGCCCCACAGTGTTCCTCATGCCCAAAGACCCCCCCCAAACTCCCAATGCCCCCCAGTTCCCTGGTGCCCCCCATGCCCAACCCGGCCCCCCAGCCCAGGTCCCCCCCCCCAGTGCCCCCCAGGCCCTAGCACTGCCCCGTATGCCCAAAGACCCCCCAACCCCCCAATGCCCCCCAGTCCCCTGGTGCTCCCCAGCTCCCTGGTGCCCCTCATGCCCAACCAGGCCCCCAGCCTGGGGAGCCCCCCAGTCCCCTGGTGCCCCCAGGTCCTGGCACTGCCCCCCATGTCCAAAGACCCCCCCCCAGTCTCCTGGTACCCCCCAGCCTCCTGGTGCCCCCCATGCCCAAAGACCCCCCCAACCTCCCAATGCCCCTCAGTCCCCTGGTACCCCTCAGGCCCTGGCAGTGCCCCTTGTGCCCAAAGACCCCCAACCTCCCAATGCCCCCCAGTCCCCTGGTGCCCCCTGGGCCCTGGCACTGCCCCCCATGCCCAAAGACCCCCCCAATCTCCTGGTACCCCCCCATGCCCAAGGACCCCCCAACCTCCCAATGTCCCCCAGTCCCTTGGTGCCCCCCATGCCCAACCAGGCCCCCAGCCTGAGGAGCCCCTCAGTCCCCTGGTGCCCCCCAGCCCCTGGCAGTGCCCCCCATGCCCAAAGACCCTCCCAACCTCCCAATGCCCCCCAGTCCCCTGATACCCCCCAAACCCGTGGTGCCCCCCATGCCCAAAGACCCTCCCAACCTCCCAATGCCCCCCAATCCCCTGGTGCCCCCCATGCCCAACCAGACCCGCAGCCCGAGCAGCCCCCAGCGCCGGCGGGCGCTGTCCCCGCGGTGGTGACGGTGCCGGTGCCGGTGTCGCGGCAGGCGCCGGTGGCGCAGGCCGTGCGGGCGCTGGTGCTGGTGCCCTCCAAGGAGCTGGGGCAGCAGGTGGAGGCGGCGCTGCGGCAGCTGGCGCGGTTCTGCGCGCGGGCCGTGCGCGTGGCGCACCTGGGCGCCGCGGGGGACGTGGGCGCGCAGAGGTGAGCGCCGCGGGCACGGGGCGCCGGGCGCGGGGACGGGGCCCGCTGGCACTGGGGGCTGTGGGCCTGGTTGGGCATGGGGGGCGCTGGGGGTACCAGGGGACTGGGGGGCATTGGGAGGTTGGGAGGGTCTTTGGGCATGGGGGGCACTGCCAGGGGCTGGGGGGCACCAGGGGACTGAGGGGCTCCTCGGGCTGGGGGCCTGGTTGGGCATGGGGGGCACCAAGGGACTGGGGGGCATCGGGAAGTTGGGGGTTCTTTGGGCACAGGGGGCAGTGTCAGGGCCTGGGGGGCACTGGGGGGGCTGCTCGGGCTGGGGACCTGGTTGGGCATGCGGGGCACCAGGGTACAGGGGGGCATTGGGAGATAGGGGGGGTCTTTGGGCATGAAGGACACTGTGGGGCTGGGGGGCCTGGTTGGGCATGGGGGGCACTGCCAGGGTCTCAGTGGGCACTGGGGGCTGCTTGGGCATGAGGGGCACTAGGAGGATGGGGGCTGCTTGGCTGGGGGCACTGCCGGGGTCTGGGGGGCACCGGGGGGCTGCTTGGCCATGGGGCGCCCTGCCGGGGTCTCAGCGGTACTGGGCACCCCGTGGGCGCCCTGCCGGGGTGTTGGGTCCCCGTGGGCGCCCTGCTGGGGTGTTGGGTCCCCGTGGGCGCCCTGCTGGGATCTCGGTGGCACCGGGGTCCCCGTGGGCGCCCTGCCGGGGTCTCAGGTCCCAACCCTGCCCGCAGGCCGCTGCTCATGGAGAAGCCCGACGTGGTGGTGGGCACCCCGGCGCGGGTGCTGGCGCACGTGGGCGCGCGCAGCCTGGCGCTGCGGCCCGCGCTCGAGCTGCTCGTGCTGGACGAGGCCGACCTGCTGCTCTCCTTCGGCTTCGGGGACGACCTCCGCGCGCTGCTCTGGTGCGGGCCACGGCGGGGACGGCACCGGGGGGACGGGGGAGCCTGGGCATGGGGGGCACTGCAAGAATGGGGGGACACTGGGGGACTGGGGACTGCCTGGGCATGGGGGGCACTGAGGGGCTGCCTGGGAAGGGGGGGGCACTGAGGGGCTTGGGGGCACTGGGGAGCCAGGGGGTGCCTGGGCATGGGGAGCACTGAGAGGCTCGGGGGGCACTGGGGAGTCAGGAGGTGCTTGGGCATGGGGGGCACTGAGGAGCCATGGGGTATTTGGGCATGGGGGGCACTGCCAGGGACACTGTGGGGCTGGGGGCTGCCTGGGCATGGGGAGCACTGAGGGGCTCGGGGGGCACTGGGGGGTCAGGAGGTGCTTGGGCATGGGGGGCACTGAGGGGCTGCCTGGGCATGGAGGCCCCTGAAGAGGCATGGGGTATTTGGGCATGGGGGGCACTGCGAGGATGAGAGGGCGCTGAGGGGCTGGGGGCTGCCTGGGCATGGGGGGCACTGAGGGGCTCGGGGGGCACTGGGGAGCCAGGGGGTGCCTGGACATGGGGGGCACTGAGGAGCCATGGGATATTTGGGCATGGGGGGCACTGCCAGGGACACGGTGGGGCTGGGGGCTGCCTGGGCATGGGGAGCACTGAGGGGCTGGGGTGGCAGTGGGGGGCCAGGGGGTGTTTGGGCATGGGGGGCACTGCCGGGGGCACTGGGGGCTGGTGGCTGCCTGGGCATGGGGGCCACTGAGGGTTTGGGGGGGCACTGGGAGCCTGGGGGGTGCTTGGGCATGGGGGGCACTGAGGGGCTGCCTGGGCATGGGGGGCACTGCCAGGGGCACTGGGGGGGCACTGCTGAGGCTGGGCGACCCTCGGGCGCTGCTCCTGGTTTGGGGGGCACTGCCAGCGTGGGGGGCACGGTGGGGCCGGGGGAGGTTTTGAGGGGCCCGGGGGGGTTCTGTGGGGACAAAGGGGGCTGGCGGGGCTGGCACTGACCCTGTCCCCGCAGCCACCTGCCCAAGATCTACCAGGCGCTGCTCATGTCGGCCACGTTCAGCCCCGACGTGGAGGCGCTCAAGGAGCTGGTGCTGCACAACCCGGTGAGCGGGCGCGGGGCGGGCACCGCCGGGCACGCGGTGACGCTGACACCGTGCCGCGGGTGACGGTGTGGCCATGCCATGGGTGACGGTGTGCCCGCCGTGCCAGGGGTGACGGTGTGGTTGTCGCGCCATGGGTGACACTGATGGCGTGCCGTGGGTGACGCTAACGCCATGCTGCGGGTGACGGTGTGGCCATCGTGCCGTGGGTGACGGTGACACCGTGCCCGTGGGTGACACTGATTCTGTGCCATGGGTGACCCTGATTCTGCGCCGCGGGTGACGGTGTGGCCATTGTGCCACGGGTAATCCCAATGGCGTGCTGTGAGTGGCCCTGGTGCCGTGCCCGTGGGTGACGGCGTGGCCACCTTGCCCGGGGGTGACGGTGACGCTGTGCCGCGGGTCACGGTGTGCCCGCCATGCCATCGGTGACGGTGTGGCCGCCGTGCTGTGGGCGACGCTGACGTTGTGCCCACGGGTGACGCCGACGCTGCCGCAGGTGACGGTGTGCCCGCCGTGCCGTGGGTGACACTGACGCTGTGCCCGCAGGTGACGGTGTGCCCGCCGGAGCCGCGGCTGCCGGGCGCCGCGCAGCTGCGGCAGTTCCAGGTGCCCTGCGGCGCCGAGGAGGACAAGTTCCTGCTGCTGCTGGCGCTGCTGAAGCTGGCGCTGCTGCGCGGGCGCGCGCTGCTCTTCGTGGGCACCCTCGCCCGCTGCTACCGCCTCAAGCTCTTCCTGGAGCAGTTCGGCATCGCCGCCTGCGCCCTCAACTCCGAGCTGCCCGCGCGCTCCCGGTGCCCGGCGGCGGGAGGGCGACGGGGCTCCGGGGGAGAAATGGGTGCCCCGGTGCCCGTGGAGGGAGGAACGGGGCGTTTGACCCAGCGTGGGGTGCCAGGGTGCCCGTGGAGGGGGGCATGGAGGCCTGGGGGGCAGTGGGTGCCCACGCGGGAGGGAACTGGGTGCTGCGGGGGATCGGGGTGCCAGGGCATTTACGGAGTGGGGAATGGGCATTTGGGGGGAGAACAAGGTGCCCGTGTGGGGGTAAAGGGGTGACGGGAGGGGAACGGGAGTGCCAGGGTGTTTCTACCTCCAGGGCGCCCCGGGGTGCCAAGGAGGGCGAGGGCCGGAGCCGGGTGCCAGGGGGGCCGCCCTGCGCTGACGGCACCCGCGTGTCCCCCAGGTGCCACGTCATCACCCAGTTCAACCGGGGCATCTACGACTACATCGTGGCCACGGACGAGGAGGTGCCCGCGGTGCCCGCGGTGCCCGCGGCGCAGCCCCCGCGCAAGAAGCGCAAGGCCCGGGCGGACGCTGACAAGTGAGTGGGGCCACCAACGCGTCACCCGGGGCCACCGGCTCCTCTCGTGGGTGCCACCAGGTGGCCGGGACTGTGTGGGACATCATGGGTGGTGCCCTGTGCCAAGGGGACGTCCCTGTGCCCACGGGCTGTTCCGTGTTGCCACTAGAGTCCCCCCACCTGCGTGACTCTCCCTTTCCACACTATTCCTGTGCCCACACGGGTGTCCCTGTGCCCGCGGGGTCCCCCATGCCCACACGGGTGTCCCCGTGCCCGCGGGGTCCCTGTGCCACCCCGACGTGCCACCCTCCTCGCCGACAGGGGCAAGGACCCCGAGTACAGCGTGGCGCGGGGCATCGACTTCCAGAACGTGGCGGCCGTCATCAACTTTGACGTGCCGCCCTCGGCCGAGTCCTACATCCACCGCGTGGGCAGGTAGGCGCGGGGGGCGCCCGGGGGCCGCGCGGTGCCCCCGCGGTGCCCGCCACGAGCGCCTGCGCCCGCAGGACGGCCCGCGCCGACAACCCGGGCACGGCGCTCACCTTCGTGCTGCCCGAGGAGCAGGACAAGCTGGCGCAGATCGAGGACGCGCTCGCGGGAGGTGGGCACAGCGGCGGCGCCGGGGGGCACCGCGCGGCGCGCGCGGAGGGGTGACGCTGCGTCCCTTGGTGTCCCCAGACGGCGGCGAGTCGATGCTGCAGCCCTACCGGTTCTGCATGGAGGAGATCGAGGGCCTGCGCTACCGGTGCCGGGTGCGGGCGGCGCTGGCGCGGGCCGGGCACACGGGGCGGGCGGCCGGGCGGGTGGCACTGACGCCGCGCGCCCGCAGGACGCCATGCGCTCCGTCACCAAGCAGGCCGTGCGGGAGGCCCGGCTGCGCGAGATCAAGGAGGAGCTGCTCAACTCGGAGAAGCTCAAGGTACCCGCGGGCACCGCGCGGGGCGGGGGGCGCGCGGGGGGCGCCCGGCCGCGGTGCCACCTCTCCGTGCCCAGACGTACTTCGAGGACAACCCGCGGGACCTGCACGTGCTGCGGCACGACAAGCCCCTGCACCCGGCCATCGTGCAGCCGCACCTGCGCAACGTGCCCGACTACCTGGGTACGGCCGCGGCGGGGCGGGCGCCGCGGTGGGGCGAGCGCCGCGGGGCCGCCGGGGCCACCGGCGCCGCTCATGCCCTTTCCCCCGGTGCCCGCAGTGCCCCCCAGCCTCCGCGGCATCGCCAAGCCCGTCCTCAAGAAGCGGCAGCGAGTGCCCCACGCCGGTGCCGGCCGCCGCGGGGGCTCCAAGGTGACCGTGGGGCACACGTGGGGCACACGGGGAGCCCAGGTGCTACCCGCGTGTCCCTTCGGTGCCTCACGCTGCCCTTGTTTCCCTGCTTGCAGGCGCGCGGCAGTGCCAACCCGCTGCGGAGCTTCAAGTACGCCCGGCACCGCGCCAAGCGCCCGGCGGCGAAGCCGAGCTGAGCCCCGTGCCCTGCGGGCAGCGCGGGGGGCGCGGGGCATCTCCGCGGGCAATAAAGGTGCCAACGGCCCCACTGGCTTTTCCCACGGGCTACGTGACTGCAGCGGGGGTGACGTGGAGGCGCGCGGCAGCGTGCCCGCCGCGCCGGGGCGAAGGTGCCAGGGCCTTATCGGCCGCGGTATCGAGGGCAAGGCCGCCCGCGGGCCATAAAGCGGGGCAAGGGCACGGCGGCCGCGCGGGCAGCGGCAGCGCCAGCCCGGGGGGCTCCGTGTGGGCACCGGGGGCCACCTCCGGCCTGGGCACGGCCACCCTGGGGCTCTGCGCCCATGTCCCCGCGGGGCCGCCCGTGTCCCCGGTGCTGCGGGTGCCCCTCGCGGGTGCCCAGTGTGGTGCCAAGCCCTGCCCCGGGGCGGGCGCCGTTATCGCTCCTTCGCGGCGCCCCTATCTCCCTTATCGGGGCGCCCGCTCTTCTCAAGGCCGCGCGGGAACCCTGGACCCTTCCCGGCAGCCCGCGGGGCGGAGGGCCCCGGCGCGGGCACCGCGCTGCCCTGGGCGCGGGCACGG
Organism: Tinamus guttatus; assembly: GCF_059628265.1. Lineage (NCBI taxonomy): Eukaryota > Metazoa > Chordata > Aves > Tinamiformes > Tinamidae > Tinamus > Tinamus guttatus. The sequence goes on along the minus strand of NW_028288994.1, from coordinate 36,143 downwards.
CGGCCCCGCTGGCCGCCCTGGCAGGGTTTTATCGCCGCTCCCCTTCCCGCTCGGCCCCGGCACGTGCCGCTCGTGCCCGGCTGGCCGGGGAAACGCGGCGGATGTTGGCATCGCTCCCTGCCCACTTTTCCCTGCTGTTACTGTGCCCGTGCCCCCCTCCTGTGGGTACCCAAATCCCCATTTCCAGCTCCGGATGAGCCTCTCCAGAGGTGCCGGGAGCCCTTTGTGCCACCAACCCGCGCGGGGCACCCGCCATCGCCGGCGCCATCCTCAGGGAAGCGCCCGCGGGCGCCGGGCGGAAGGGGGCCCGGCGGGCACCTCCCCGCGGGCGCTATCGATCGGGGCCGGTTAATGATCACAAGGGATTTACGGCTGCGGCGCCACCTGATTGGCCTGGGCACCATCGGCCCAAAAGACCTCACGGGCCGGGAGCCGCCCCGGGGAGACGGGCTCGGTGCCGCCGCGATGCCGCGGGCGCTGGCGCTGCCCGCCGCGCTGCTCGGCACCCTCCTGGCGCTGGTAGGTGATGGCGGCCGGGGGACGGCGGGCGGCGGGTGCCGGCGTCACCGATGGCGGGTGCCCCGCAGGCGGCGCCGCAGCTGACGCCGATCCACCGCGCCGGCTACTGCTCCTTCTACGGCGAGTGCGGCACCAACCCGGAGGTGAACGTGTCGCTGCTGCCCAGCACGGTGCCCTGCGTGTCCAACACGCCGGCGCGGGCGGCGTCGCCGCTGCTGCTGGCGCAGCTGCGCAGCGTGTGCCCGGAGCTGGTGCCCGACGATGCCAACGAGACGCGCGTGTGCTGCTCGCTGGCGCAGCTCTCGGCGCTGCAGCTCAGCGTGGCGCTCTCCAGCGCCGTGCTCACGCGCTGCCCGGCCTGCGCCCGCAACTTCGCCAACCTCTACTGCCGCAACGTGTGCAGCCCCGACCAGAGCCTGTTCACCAACGTGACGCGCGCCGCGCCCTACGGCGCCAACGAGAGCGCCGTGCTCGAGTACCAGTGCTTCTACGAGCAGACGCTGGCCGAGGCCTCCTTCACGTCGTGCCAGGACGTGCGCCTGCCCGCCACGGGCGGCTACGCCATCGACACCATGTGCGGCCGCTACGGCGCCCAGTTCTGCACGGCGCAGCGCTGGCTCGACTTCCAGGGCGACAAGAGCAACGGGCTGTCGCCGCTGCAGATCGACTTCCAGCTGGTGCCCAACGGCACCGAGCTCGGCGACGGCCTCCAGCCCCTGGGCGGCCAGGCCTGGCGCTGCGAGGACCCGTTCGGCACCTCCGGCGAGGCCTGCTCGTGCCAGGACTGCGCCGCGGCCTGCCCGGCGGTGCCGGCGCCGCCGGGCCCGCTGCCGCCCTTCGTCCTGGGCACGGCCGACGGCACCTTGGTGCTCTGCATCCTCCTCTTCGCCTTCCTGGTGCTGCTCTTCCTCACGGCGCTCACCGCGCGCCACTGCTGCCCCCGCCGCCCGCCGGCCGTGCCCCCGCGGCCGCGCACCGGCGTCCCCGTCACCGCGCGCGTGGGCCGGGCGGCCCGCGGCGCCTTCGCGCGCTGGGGGGCCCTGGTGGCGCGGCACCCCGCGGCCGTGCTGGGGGCGGCGGCGGCACTGACGGCCGTGCTGGCCACCGGCATGAGCATGCAGCGCCTCGTCACCGACCCCGTGGAGCTGTGGTCGGCGCCCGAGAGCCAGGCGCGCCAGGAGAAGGCCTTCTACGACGAGCACTTCGGGCCCTTCATGCGCAACAACCAGGTGATCGTGCGGGCGCCGGGGCGGCCCGCGAGCACCTACGACTCGGTGGTGCTGGGCGCCAAGAACTTCAGCGGGCTGCTGGAGCCCGGGGTGCTGCGGGCGCTGCTGGAGCTGCAGGAGCGCCTGAGCGCCGCCACGGCCACCGTGGCCGGGCGGGAGGTGACGCTGAGCGACATCTGCTACGCGCCGCTCAACCCGGCCAACGCCAGCCGGGCCGACTGCTGCATCAGCAGCGTCACCCAGTACTTCCAGAACAACGGGAGCCGCCTGGCCATGACGGCCACGCAGACCGTGGGCAAGCGCACGGGCACCGTGGACTGGCGCGACCACCTCATCTACTGCTCCAAGTGGGTGCACGGCGGGCGCCGTGGGGCAGCGGGGATGGGGGGTGGTTGTGTGGGGCTGGGGTTGTAAAGCCGGGTGCTACCTGCGTGGGGCAGGGTGTTGGGCACGGGCGCCCATGGGATGCCAAGGTGCGGGGTCAAGGAGGTACCCGCATGGAGCAGGGTGCCCGTGGGACAGCGGGGCTGCAGGTGGCCAACGTGCCACCTGCACGGGGGACAGTGCTGCGGGTGGTGGCCATTCACGGGGTTCCAGGTTGCCTCGCAGGGTGCCGGGCCCATCCTGGCATCCCCGTGACGGGCGCCCCAGGGCAAGGGCAGCCCTGGTCACCCGGCGCCCGTGTCCCCGCCAGCTCGCCGCTCTCCTTCAAGGACATCACGGCGCTGGAGCTGAGCTGCATGGCCGAGTACGGCGGGCCCGTCCTACCCTACGTCGCCTTCGGCGGGTACCCGGGTGAGCGGGCGCGCGGGGCAGCCACGGCCAAGGGTGCCAACGAGCACCGCGGCCACGGGGCTCCTGTCCGTCACGGTTATGGGTGCTGCCGGCACCGGTGCTGCGGGAACTGCTGCTACCGGTGCCCCATGAATCACTGCCGTTTGTCACATGCGTGTCATTGGCGTGGGTGCTGGGTGCACGGTCAGCATGGGGTGTGGGTGCATCAACGTCATGGGTGCTGGGTGAGTCAATGCCATGGGTGCTGGGTGCATCATGCTATGGGTGCTGGGTGCATCAATGCTATGGGTGTTGGGTGCATCAATGCCATGGGTGCTGGGTGCATCAATGCTATGGGTGTTGGGTGCATCAATGCTATGGGTGCTGGGTGCATCATGCTATGGGTGCCGGGTTCATCATGCTATGGGTGCTGGTGCATCATGCTATGGGTGTTGGGTGTATCAATGCCATGGGTGCTGGGTGCATCAATGCTATGGGTGCTGGGTGCATCAGTGCCATGGGTGTTAAGGGCATCATGCTATGGGTGTTGGGCGCATCATGCTATGGGTGCTGGGTGCATCAATGCCATGGCTGTTGGGTGCATCATGCTATGGGTGCTGGGTGCAACAATGCCGTACGTGTTGGGTACATCAATGCCATGGGTGTTGTGTGCATCAGTGCTGTACGTGTTGGGTACATCAATGCCATGGGTATTGAGTCCATCATGCCATGGGTGTTGAGTCCATCATGCTATGGGTTTTGGGTACATCAGTGCCATGGGTGTTGGGTACATCAGTGCCATGGGTGTTGCGTGCATCGATGCCGTACCTGCTGGGTACATCAATGCCATGGGTTCTGGGTGCATCAATGCCATGGCTGTTGAGTGCATCATGCTATGGGTGTTGGGTGTGTCAATGCCGTACCTGCTGGGTACATCAATGCCATGGATGTTGTGTGCATCAATGCCATGGGTGTTGTGTGCATCAATGCCATGGGTGTTGGGTGCATCAATGCCATGGGTGTTGGGTACATCAATGCTGTACGTGTTGGGTGTATCAATGCCGTACCTGCTGGGTACATCAATGCCATGGGTGCTGGGTGCATTAATGCCATGGCTGTTGAGTGCATCATGCTATGGCTGTTGGGTGCATTAATGCCACGGCTCTTGGGTACATCAATGCCATGGGTGCTGCATGCACTGCGGCCACGGGTCCCCCGTGGTGGCGGGTGCTGACGCCTGCCCGCAGACTCCGAGTACACGGAGGCCGAGGCGCTCATCGTCACCTACTCGCTCAACAACTTCGAGCGCGACGACCCGCGCTACGAGTGGGCGCTGGCCTGGGAGGAGCAGTTCCTGGCCATCGTCCGCGACTTCAAGGACACCTACGGCGCCAACCTCACCGTGGACTTCATGGCCGAGGTTGGCGGGCGCCGGGGCGGGCAGGGTGCGGACGGGCGCCGCGCCGGCGCTCACGCGGCCCCGCGCCCGCAGCGCTCGCTGGAGGACGAGATCAACCGCACCACCAGCGAGGACCTGCCCATCTTCACCGTGAGCTACTTCATCGTCTTCGCCTACGTGGCCCTGGCGCTGGGCGAGTACACGGCGTGGCGCCGGGTCCTGGTACGGCCGGCGGCGGCGGCGGCAACGGGGGCGCCCCGGGGTGCCCCGGCGGGTCCCGAGCGGGTCCCTGCCCGCAGGTGGAGTCCAAGGTGATGTTGGCGCTGGGCGGCATCGCCGTGGTGCTGGGCGCCGTCTTCGCCTCCATGGGCTGCCTGGCCTTCATGGGGCAGCCCTCGTCCCTCATCATCCTCGAGGTGGTGCCCTTCCTCGTGCTGGCCGTGGGCGCTGACAACATCTTCATCTTCGTGCAGGAGTATCAGGTGGGCAGGGGGGGTCCCCGTGGAGGACATGGGAATTCCTATGGGGTACGTGGGCACGGGGACATGGCGGCCCCATGGGGCGTCCCGTGCCCCCCGGTTCAGCGGTGCCCGCGCGGGCGCCGGCCTCACCGCCGTGTCCCAGCAGCAGTCGCAGCGGGCGCCGGGCGAGACGCGGGACCAGCACATCGGGCGGGTGCTGGCGCAGGTGGCACCCAGCATGTTGCTCTGCAGCTTCTCCGAGGTCCTCTGCTTCCTGCTGGGTGAGCCCGGGCGCGGGGACACGGTGTGTGCCGTGGGCATGGGGACACAGTGAGCATGGGGACATCGGGGACATGGTGGGCACAGTGTGCACCGTGGGTATGGGGATACAGCAGGCACAATGAGCATGGTGCATGCCATGGCCATGGGGACACAGCGGGCATGGGGACACAATGAGCATGGTGCATGCTATGGACATGGGGACACAGTAGGCATGGGGACACGCTGGGCACAGTGTGCGCCATGGCCATGGGGACACGATGGGCACAGTGCATGCCATGGCCATGGGGATGAGGAGCGCATAGGGACATGGAGGGCGCAGTGCGCGCCATGACCACAGGGACATGGCAGACACGATGGGCATGGTGCATGCCATGGCCATGGGGACACAGTGACACAATAGGCACGGTGCATGCCATAGCCATGGGGACACAGCAGGCATGGGGACATGGTGGGCACGGGGACACAGTGGGCACAGTGTGTGCCATGGCCATGGGGACACAATGGGCACAGTGTGCGCCATGGGCATGGGGACACAGTGGGCACAGGGACACGATGGGCACGGTGCATGCCATGGCCATGGGGACACAGCAGGCATGGGGACATGGTGGGCATGGGGACACAGTGGGCACAGGGACACGACGGGCACGGTGCATGCCATGGACATGGGGACACAGTGGGCATGGGGACACGATGGGCACGGGGACACAATGAGCATGGTGCATGCCATGGCCATGGGGATAAGGCGCACATGCGGACATGGAGGGCGCAGTCCGTGCCATGGCCACGGGGACGCGGCGGTGCCCGTGGGTTTGGGGCCGGCGCAGGTGCTCACGCGCGGTGCCCGCAGGCTCCATCTCCTCCATGCCCGCCGTCCGCACCTTCGCGCTCACCGCCGCCCTCGCCATCGCCTTCGACTTCCTCCTGCAGATCTCGGGCTTTGTGGCCCTGCTGGCACTTGATGCCCGCCGAGAGGAGGTGCCTGTGCCCATGGGGCAGCCGCGGTGGCCATGGGAGTGTCGGAGGGCAGGAGGGTGCCCAGGATGGCCACAAGATGCCATGGGGCAGGGGAGGGTGCCCATAGGCTACCGTGGGGGCAGGAAGGTGCCCAAGGAGCCCTAGAGTTTGCATGAGTTCCATGCGGCAGGAGGGGACCCATAGGGTGCCATGGGGCAGGAGGGGGCCCATAGGGTGCCCTGGGGCAGGAGGGGATCCATAGGGTGCCATGGGGCAGGAGGGGGCCCATAGGGTGCCATGGGGTAGGAGGGGGCCCATAGGGTGCCATGGGGTAGGAAGGGACCCATAGGGTGCCATGGGGCAGGAGGGGGCCCAGGGCTGTCCCAGGGTGGATATGGGGCACTGCAGGGCTGGAAGGTGCCCTTGGTGGCCACAGGGGGTCATGGGGCATGAGAGTGGCCATAGGGTGCTGTGGGACAGGCAGGTGCCCAGAGGGTGCTGTGGGGCAGGAGGGTGACCACAGGGTGCCATGGGGCAGGTAGGTGCCCCTATTGTGCCATGGGGCAGGCGGGTGCCCATAGGGTGCCGTGGGTCAGGCGGGTGCCCATAGGTCGCCATGGGGCAAGAGGGTGCCCATAGCGTGCTGTGGGGCAGGTAGGTGCCATGGGGCATGCAGGTGCCCATAGGATGCCATGGTGCAGGCGGGTGCCCATGTCCCCACGGTGCCCTAGGCTGCCCGCTACGACATGTGCTGCTGCTGGGGGCTGGAGAAGGAGGCGCCGAAGGGCCCGGCCGTGGGGCTGCTGCGCCCCTTCATGCAGCGCTACTATGCGCCCGTGCTGCTGCACCGCGTCACCCGGCCCCTCGTGGTGAGCCCGAGGGGACAGAGGGGACAGCAGGGGGTGCAGGGGACGTGACGGGGGAATGCAGGGGTCTAAGGGGGCTCCTGGGGGGGGGGTGGGAGGATTTTGCAGTTTAGGGGGGGTCTAGGGAGGTCTGAAGGGTCTGGGGGCTCTTGGAGGGCTGTGGCAGGGGAAGGGTGTTGGGGGACATGGGGGAGCGACAGGGGGATATCGAGGACTTGAGGGGGGTCCTGGGTGTTAGAGCTGGGGTCCTCGGGTGACATGGGGGGTCCTGGAGGCCCCCTGGACCCCCCAGCTCCGGGACGGGGGTGGGTCTGGGGGCACCCTGTGGTGCCTGGAGCCCAAACGGGGCCTCTGGGGCCATTTGCGGTGGGACATCGAGGGGTCTCCTGGCACCTGGGGGGTCTCACGGGGTGTCCCCCCATCCCAGATGCTGCTCTTCCTCTTCCTGTCCTGCGCCGGGGTCTACTTCACGCTGCAGGTGCCGGTGGGGCTGGACCAGGAGTTGGCCTTGCCCAAGGTGGGTGCCAGGGCGGCGGGCGCGGGCCGGCCCGGGTGCCCCACGCGCAGCGGCCGCCCCGTTCCCGCAGGATTCCTACCTGCTGGAATACTTCGCCGCCCTCAACGAGTACCTGGCCGTGGGGGTGCCCACCTACTTCGTCACCACCAGCGGCTACAACTTCTCCTCGACCAACGGCACCAACGCCATCTGCTCCAGCGCCGGCTGCGACGCCGACTCGCTCACGCAGATGGTCCAATACGCCACCCTCTTCGCCAACGTGTGCGTCGCGGGCCGGGGCGGCGCGACGGGGCGGCGCCGGTGCCTGGCACCCACCGCGGCTCCATGTGCAGGTCCTACCTGGCCATCCCGGCCACCTCCTGGGTGGACGATTTCCTGGACTGGCTCAACCCCACCGGGCGCTGCTGCCGCGTGCACCAGTTCGGACCCAACAAGGGCGAGTTCTGCCCGGCCACCAGCAGTGAGTGGCGCGGGGGGCACCCATGGGTGCGGGTGCCCCTCGGCCTGCACCATGGGGGCCCGGTTCCCTGCTTAGCGGGCCCTGGTTCTCCTCGGGTGCCAGGTTAGGGGTGCCTGGTTCCATCTGGGGGGGGCTGATTCCCTGTGGGTGCCACTTAAAGGGTCCTGGTTCCCCTTGGGTGCCCAGTTTGGGGTGGGGGGGGGGCTGATTTGGGATAAGCATCGTGGGTGCCCATGTGCTCCCCAATTTGGGCTGCGTATGGGCGCCCAGCTGGGGTTCCCCATGGGTGCCCAGCTGGAATCCCCATGGGCACCCAGATGGGGTTCCCCATGAGTGCCCGGCTGGGATTCCCATGGGCGCCTGGATGGGATTCCCCATGGGTGCCCGGCTGTGATTCCCATGGGTGCCCGGCTGTGATTTCCCCACGGGTGCCCGGCTGGGATCCCCATGGGCGCCCGGCTGGCAGTGCCCACTTGGGGTGATCCTGGTGGGTGCCCAGCAAGGGGGCGGGTGCCAGTTCGGGCCCCGGCGCTGCCCGCAGGCGACCTCAGCTGCCTCCTGGGCAAGTGCCTGGACTCGGCGCGGCGGCCGACGCCGGAGGAGTTCGAGCGCTTCCTGCCCTGGTTCCTGCAGGACATGCCCACGCTGCAGTGCCCCAAGGGGTACGTGGTGCCGCGGGGGACACGGGTGTTTTGGGCACGCACACATGCGGGGACAGGGACCTGGGGCACGTGGCACAGGGCATTGGGCACAGCTGCCCAGGCGCCTGCACGTGAGCAAAGCCCACGGGCACACGCATTTGGGCACAAGTATTTGGGGGGCATGGGCAGGAGTGTTTCAGACACATGGACACGGTTGTGGGCACCTGCACGTGGATGTAGGCACATGGGCACAGCAATTGTGGGCACACACACATTGGCACCAATATGTGTGCACATGCCCGTGGGCACACGCACATGGGCACAGCGATTTGTGCCCATGTACATGGACATATGCACATTGGCACTCATATTTGTGCACATGCACATGGGCACAGCAATTGTGGGCACATGCCCATGGGCACAGTGATTTGTGCCCATGCACATGGGCACATGCACATTGGCACCGATATTTGTGCACATGCATATGGGCACGTGCCTGTGGACACAGCTATTTTGGGCACAGTGATTTCTGCACGTTTGTGGGCACACACACATGGGCACAGCTATTTTGGGCACATGCCCATGGGCACAGCAATTTGTGCCCATGCACATGGGCACATGCACATTGGCACCGATATTTGTGCACATACATATGGGCACATGCCCGCGGGCACAGCGATTTTGGGCACATGCCCGTGGGCACAGGGATTTGTGCACACGCATACACACATGGGCACCGATATTTGTGCACATGCACATGGGCATGTGCCCATGGGCACAGCTATTTTGGGCACAGGCCCATGGGCACAGAGATTTGTGCACATGCCTGTGGGCACAGCGATTTGTGCACATGGGCACATGCACATTGGCACTGATATTTGTGCACATGCACTTGGGCACATGCACAGCTATTTTGGGCACATGCCTGTGGGCACAACGATTTATGCACATGGGCACATTGGCACCAGTATTTGTGCACATGCACATGGGCATGTGCCTATGGGCACAGGCCCATGGGCACAGAGATTTGTGCACATGCACATGGGCACATGCCTGTGGGCACAGCAATTTTGGGCACACACACGAGTACAGCAATTTTGGGCACATGCCTGTGGGCACAGAGATTTGTGCACATGCACATGGGCACCGATATCTGTGCACATGCACATGGGCACAGCAATTGTGGGCACATGCACATGGGCACCCATATTTGTGCACATGGGCACACGTCTGTGGGCACAGCGATGTGTGCACATGCACGTGGGCACAGCTATTTTGAGCACATGCCTGTGGGCACAGCGATTTATGCACACGGGCACATGCACATTGGCACCAATATTTGTGCACATGCACATGGGCACGTGCCTATGGGCACAGCTATTTGGGGCACAGTGATTTGTGCACATGCACATGGGCACACGCACATGGGCACCGGTATTTGTGCACATGTACACAGGCACATGCACATTGGCACCCATATTTCTGCACACGCACATGGGCACGTGCCCATGGGCACAGCAATTTTGGGCACATGCCTGTGGGCACAGCGATTTGTGCACATGCACATGGGCACACACACATTGGCACCAATATTTGTGCACATGCACATGGGCACACGCACATGGGCACAGCTATTTGTGCACATGCACATGGGCATGTGCCCGTGGGCACAGCCATTTTGGGCACAGTGATTTGTGCACACGCACATGTGCACATGCCCGTGGGCACAGCAATTTTGGGCACATGCACATTTGCACCCACATTTGTGCACATGCACACGGGCACACGCACATTGGCACCCATATTTGTGCACACGGGCACACGCCTGCGGGCACAGCTACCCGGGCGCCCGCGCGGGCGCCGCCGTCGGTGCGCGTGCCCCGCGGTGCCCACCCTGGCGCTCCCCGCAGCGGCCTGGGCGCCTACGACACGGCGGTGAAGCTGGACGCCAACGGCACCGTCGTGGGTGAGTGGCGGCGGTGGCGGCGCGGGGGCGCGGGGGGGCGGCCGCGGTGCCCCCTGACGCCCCCGCGCCCGCAGCGTCGCGCTTCATGGCGTACCAGCGCCCGCTGCGCACCTCGCAGGAGTACACGGCGGCGCTGCGCGCGGCGCGCGCGCTGGCCGACGACATCACGGCCATCCTGCGCCGCGTGCCCGGCACCGCCGACGACTTCCGCGTCTTCCCCTACACGTGAGCGGGGACGACGGGGTGCCCACGTGGGCAATGGGCTTGGGGGCCCAATTTGGGGGCTCTGGTTCCCCATGGGTGCCCACTTAAGGGTGCCTGGTTCCCTTTGGGGGCTCTGGTTCCCCGTGGGTGCCCAGTTCCCTGTTGGTGCCCACTTAGGGGTGCCTGGTTCCCCTTGGGGGGCCAATTTGGGGGCCCTGGATCCCCGTGGGTGCCCAGTTCCCCGTGGGTGCCCACTTAGGAGGGCCCTGGTTCCCCTTGGGTGCCCAGTTTGGGAGCCCTGGTTCCCCATGGGTGCCTGGTTCCTCGTAGGTGCCCATTTAGGGTTGCCTGGTTCCCCTTGGGTGCCCAATTCGGGGCTCTGGTTCCCTGTGGGTGCCCAGTTCCCTGTTGGTGCCCACTTAGGGGTGCCCGGTTCCCCTTGGGGGCCCAATTTGGAGGCCCTGGTTCCCCGTCGGTGCCCAGTTCCCCGTGGGTGCCCACTTGGGAGGGCCCTGGTTCCCCTTGGGTGCCCAATTTGGGAGCCCTGGTTCCCTTTGGGGGCTCTGGTTCCCCGTTGGTGTCCAATTAGGGGTGCCTGGTTTGGGGTGCCCGGTTTGGGATGAACGCAGGTGCCCCGCTTGGGGGATGTCATGTGTGGGTGCCCGGTCAGCGGTGCCTCCTTGGGGATGAGCATCGCAGGTGCCAGGTTGGGGTGCCCCGTTGGGGTCTAGCAAGGGCGCGTGCAAGTTTGGGGGGTCCCTTTGCGGTGCCCATGGGCGTGTGGCCAGGGCCGGGTGGCAGCTCTTGGCTGGGGAGGACGAGCGGAGGCACCGGTGATGGGCTGTGGGGCTGGGGGCGCCGGCGTGGGCACCCCATTGAGGGTGCCCCATTGAGGGTGCCCCATGGTGAGCGCCCCATTGAGGGTGCCCCATTGAGGGTGCCACAATCCAGGTGTCCCGTTGTGGGTGCTGCATTGTGGGTGCCCCATTGAGGGTGCCCCATTGTGGGCGTCCTGTTGTGGGCGTCCCGTTGTGGGTGCCCTGTTGTGGGTGCCCCATGGCGGGTGCCCCATGGCGGGTGCCCCATGGCGGGTGCCGCATTGTGGGCGCCCCGTTGCGGGTGCCCCATTGAGGGTGCCCCATGGTGGGTGCCCCATTGCGGGTGCCCCATTGCGGGTGCCCCATTGAGGGCGCCCCATGGTGGGTGCCCCATTGCGGGGCCGCACCCTTGGGTGCTGCGTGGTGCCCACGCAGGTGGTGCCGCTCGCCGCAGGGTGACCTACGTGTACTACGAGCAGTACCTGACGGTGGTGCTGGAGGGGCTCTTCACCCTCACCGTGTGCCTGGCGCCCACCTTCTGCATCTCCTTCGTGCTGCTGGGCATGGACCTGCGCTCCAGCGCCGCCACCCTCGCCACCATCCTCATGGTGCTCGTGGACACCGTGGGCGCCATGGCCCTCTGGGACATCCCCTACAACGCCGTGTCCCTCATCAACCTGGTGGCGGTGCGGGGGGACGGGCACCCGCGGGGTGGCACGGGATGCGCGGGGGGACGGGGGGCGCGTGGGGACGCGCCGGGTGTCACAGGGTGCCCACGTGGGTGGCACGTGAGGGGTGGCCCCATGAGTGGGCGGCTTGGGGCGCGCGGGGCAGAACGAGTCCCCGCGGCGGCCGCGCGGTGACGGCGCCGTCCCCGCAGGCCGTGGGCATCTCGGTGGAGTTCGTGTCGCACATCACGTGCGCGTTCAGCCGCAGCCGCGCGGCCGGGCGCGTGCAGCGCGCCGCCGACGCCACCGTCACCATGGGCAGCAAGGTGGGCGGCGCGGGGACGCGCGGGGACGCGCGGGGACGCGCCGGGGGACCCCGCTGACCGCGTCCCCGCAGGTGGTGGCCGGCGTGGCCATGACCAACCTGCCGGGCATCGTGGTGCTGGCGTGGGCCAAGGCGCAGCTCATCCACATCTTCTTCTTCCGCCTCAACCTGCTCATCACGCTCGTGGGGCTGGCGCACGGCCTCGTCTTCCTGCCCGTGCTGCTCAGCTACATGGGTAGGCGCCGCGGCCCCGGTGTCACCGCCGCGGGGGCCGTCCCCGGTGTCACCGCCGCGGGGGTCGTCCCCGGTGTCACCGCCGCGGGGCCGTCCCCGCCGCGCGCCCGGCACGGCCCGCACCGTCCCCTCGCTGTCCCGCAGGACCCGAAGCCAAGGCCCCGGAGCGGCGGGAGGAGAAGGGCACCGACAACGGCGCCTTCGAGGACGCGGCGCCGCGCTGAGCGCCGGGGCCACCGCGCGGTCCCCCCGTGCCGCTTTTGTACCACGCGTGTATTTAAACTCCCTTTCTCACACTCGCAAGGGGCTCCGAGCGTGCCGGGGCGCGCGGTTTTCCATGGAGCGGTTTTCCACGGAGCGGTTTTCCACGGAGCCGTTTTCCGTGGAGCCGTTCTCCGCGGAGCCGTTTTATTGCGGGCGCTACAGGTACTTGTAGACGGGCCGGGCGGGCACGGTCTGCAGCTCGAGGCGCACGGGGCACTTGTAGACGTGGGCGAGCAGCGTCTCGGCGTAGGCGGCCAGGAAGGCCAGCTTGGCGGGCGGCAGCGCGCGCAGCAGCACCGCGCTCACCACCAGCAGGTTGGCGCGGCGCTTGAGCACCGGCGCGGCGGCCGCGCAGCCCGGGAAGGTGCCGTGCAGGAAGCGGCGCACGAAGGCGTCCTCCACGGCGCGCTCGGCCGCGCCGCCCTCGCCCGCCAGGTTCCCTGCGGGGACGTTGTTGGCGTCACCGCGCGGCGCCGCGCGGCGGAGGGGGGAGCGCGGCCGCGCGGCGCTCACCGGTGTGCAGGGACAGCCAGCCCTTGCGGTGCGCGATGTGGTGCGGGGCCAGCGCCGCCTCGTAGCTCACCGGCTTGTCGCCCTTGCCCACGCGCGTCCGCGCCGCGCGCGCCTGCGGGGACGGTGGGGACGGCGTCGGACGGGGCCGCCGCGGCCACCGCGGCCATCGCAGCCACTGCGGCCACTGCAGCCACTGCGGCCACTGCAGCCACCGCAGCCATCCCGGCCACTGCGGCCACCGCGGCCACCGCAGCCACTGCGGCCACCGCAGCCACCGCGGCCACTGCGGCTACTGCGGCCATCCCGGCCACTGCGGCCACCGCAGCCATCACAGCCACTGCGGCCACCGCAGCCACCGCAGCCACTGCAGCCATCCCGGCCACTGCGGCCACCGCGGCCATCGCAGCCACTGCGGCCACCGCGGCCATCCCGGGCACTGCGGCCACCGCAGCCATCGCAGCCACCGCGGCCACCATGGCTACTGCAGCCACCACGGCCACCATGGCCACCGCGGCCACCCCAGCCACTGCAGCCACCATGGCTACCGCGGCCACTGCAGCCACCCTGGCCCCGCAGCCATCGCAGCCACTGCGGCCACTGCAGCCATCCCGGCCATCACAGCCACTGCGGCCACCGCGGCCACTGCAGCTACCACAGCCACCGCGGCCAACGCGGCCAACGCGGCCATTGCAGCCACCGCGGCCACCATGGCTACTGCAGCCACCATGGCCACCATGGCCACCGTGGCCACCTCAGCCACTGCAGCCACCATGGCTACCGCGGCCACTGCAGCCACCGCGGCCACCATGGCTACTGCAGCCACCACGGCCACCATGGCCACCGCGGCCACTGCAGCCACTGCAGCCACCCTGGCCCCCCAGCCATCACGGCCACCACGGCCACCGCAGCCACCGCGGCCACGCCGTCCCCGCTACCTTGAGGCACACGGGGGTGCTGTGCAGGTCCCGGCGGGCGGCGGGGACGACGGGGACGGCGGTGACGCGGCTCCAGGACGCGGCCTGCAGGACGAGCCCCACGCGGCTACGGCTGCGCCGCCCCCATTCCTGGCGGTCCCTGTGTCCCTTGTCCCCAAAGGTGCCCCATGCCCCGTGTCCCCTGTGCCCCTCGTCCCCCGAGCGCCCCGTGCCCTGCGGGCCTGTTGTCCCCGTGTCCGGTGGCCCCCGCGCCTGCTGTCCCCTGCGCTCGCTGTCCCCGAAACGCCCCTGCCGGGTGGCCCTCTTGTCCCCAGGCACCCCATGCCTGGTGGCTTCCATGCCCCTTGTCCCCACAGTGCCCCAATGTCTGGTGGCCCCAACCTGCCGTCGCCCCCCGCCCGCTGTCCCCCGCGGTGCCCAAGTGTCCCCCGCGCTGTCCCCGTGTCCCCGGTCCCTCGTGTCCCCCCCGCTGTCCCCGTGTCCCCAGCGCCCCCCGCGCCGCCGCCCTCACCCGCAGGGCCCGGGCTGCCGCGGGCGCCGCCATCTTGAGGGAACCACGGGGGCGGAGCCAACTGGGGCGGAGCCAACTGGGGGCGGAGCCAACTGGGGGCGGGGCCAGGCGGGGACGGGGGCGGGCTCGGCGCCCCCTGGCGGCCGGAGGGGGCAGAGCGGGGGGGGCAGAGAGGGGAGAGGGGACAGAAGGGTGACAAGGGGGGGGCAGATGGGTGACATGGGGGGGCAGATGGGTGACATGGGGGGGGCAGAAGGGATGACAAGGGGGGGGCAGGTGGGTGACAAGGAGGGGCAGATGGGTGACATGGGGGGCAGAAGGGTGACATGGGGGGCAGAAGGGTGACATGGGGGGGCAGATGGGTGACATGGGGGGGCAGATGGGTGACAAGGGGAGGGCAGATGGGTGACATGGGGGGGCAGATGGGTGACATGGGGGGCAGAAGGGTGACATGGGGGGGCAGATGGGTGACATGGGGGGGCAGATGGGTGACAAGGGGAGGCCAGATGGGTGACATGGGGGGCAGATGGGTGACATGGGGGGGGCAGATGGGTGACATGGGGGGGCAGATGGGTGACCTGGGGGGGGCAGTGGGGACAAGGTGGGTGACATGGGCGGGCAGGCAGGTGCCATGGGGTGCAGTGGGGACGGAGGGGGGGGTTGGTGGCACTTTGGGACCATGGGGACAGGGGCGACGCCTCCCCCTGCCCCACGCCCTCCCCGTGTCCCCGTGTCTGTCCCCACCCCGTGTCCCCATTCCCTCCCAGCCCCACAGGAAGCCGCGGGGGGCAGGGGGTGGCTCTGGGGTTTGCGGTGGGACACGGGGACGTGGCTGCTGGGCGGCCCCCCTGTCCCCACGGGCCTCCTGGCCACCCCCCCGCCACCATTTTCCCCACACATCTCCCTGTGCCCTCAGGTCCCTGGTGTCACCTGGTCCCTGGTGTCACCTGGTCCCTGGTGTCCTCCCTCCATCCCCACCATGTCCCCATGAACCCCTCCCATCCTCCCAGGTCCCTTGTCCCTCCCATCTCCTCTTGTCCCTCCTCAGGTCCCCAAAGTCTCCTGTGTCCCCCCAGGTCCCCTTGTCACCCCCCCCAGTTTCTCCAGTCTGCCCAGGTGCCCCCCCATCCTCCCCATGTCCCCGTAGTGCCCCGGGGTCCCCCCTTGTCCCCTCAATCCCCCCAGTTCCGCCCCGCCGAGTCCTCCCGAAGGTGCCTGTCCCCAATCAGGTCACCATGGGGGGAGGTCACAGCAGGGGCAGGTGACACATGGCCGCCCTGCCCGGATGCCTGGGCCCCCTCCGTCCTCCCTGCGGTTTCACAGCCCCCTTCCTGCCCTCCCCCCCCCCGTCCCCGTGGGGACATAAAGCGGCCGGTGCCCTGGGGACAGGCAGCCATGTCCCCAATGCCAGCCCTGCTGCCCGTGGCCACCGGTGCGGAGCGGGAGCAGGACGGGAGGACGGGGACGAGGGGACAGGGGGATGAGGGGACAGGAGGGACAGGGGATGGGGACAAGGGGACAGGGGGATGGGGGACAGGGGGGGACAGGGGATGAGGGGACAGGGGGATGGGGGACAGGGGGGACAGAGGATGCGGACAGGGGGATGAGGGGACAGGAGGGACAGGGGATCGGGACAAGGGGACAGGGGGGAAGGAGGGCAGGGAGGGAGATGTGGAAAGATGGGAGAGACGGGGGGACATGGGAATGGGAGGGATGGGGACACTAAGGGCATAAGGACATGGGGGGTTATGGCAGGGTGGGGACATGGGACAAGGAGGCTTGGAGAAAAGAGAGGATGGGGACATGGGAGCAAGGAGGGACATGGGGAGGACATGGGGACAGCAGGATGGGAACATGGGGCTATGGGGGATGTCAGAGGGATGGGGACATGGATGGCTGGGGACCCAAGACTTGGTGACATGGGGCCTGGGGACCTGGGGATATGGGGCTGGGGGACATGGGGCTTGGGGACCTGGGACCTGGGGACATGGGGGTGGCGGACATAGGGCTGGGGGGACCTGGTGCTTGTGGACACGAGCCTGGGGGACATGGGATTGGGGGACATGGGATTGGGGGATGCAGGGCTGGGGGACGTGGGGCTGGGGGACGTGGGGCTCAGGGACACGGGGCTGGGGGACGCGGGGCTGGGGGACATGGGGCTGGGGGACGCGGGGCTGGGGGACATGGGGCTCAGGGACATGGGGCTCGGGGACCCGTCGCTCGGGGACACGAGCGGTGGCTCCTGCCCAGCTCTGCTCCTGGCCGGCGCCGGGGCCCGGGCGCTGCCCCCCCGGGGGGTGGCCGTGCCCGGCGGGGGCCCCGTGTCCCCAAGGGCCGCCCTGCAGCTCCTGCCCGTGCGCCCGGACGCGGGGACGGCGGTGAGTGACCGCGGGGACACGCGCGGGGCCGGGGGGGACGGGGCAGCCCTGTGGGGACACCGGGAGGGCGGGGGGACACGGGGGACACGGGGCGGGCGCTGACGGTGCCGCGCGCAGGCGGCGGCCGCGCGGGAGCCCGTCCTGGCGCGCTGCCCGGTGTGCAAGCACGTCCTGCAGGCCATCCGCGCCCTGGCGCCCGACGTGCACAACGAGGTAGGCGGCGGGGACGGCGCGGCCGGGCAGGGCCTCGTGCAAACCCTTGGGCAAGCAAACCCTCGTGCAAGCCCTTGTGCAAGCAAACCCTTGTGCAAGCCCTGGTGCATGCAATCCCTCGTGCAAGCCCTCGTGCAAGCAAGGCCTCGTGCAAACCCTCGTGCAAGCAAACCCTCGTGCAAGCCCTCGTGCAATCCCTTGTGCAAGCCCTCGTGCAAGCAAGGCCTCGTGCAAACCCTCGTGCAAGCAAACCCTCGTGCAAGCCCTTGTGCAAGCCCTCGTGCAAACCCTTGTGCAAGCAAGGCCTCGTGCAAGCAAACCCTCGTGCAAGCCCTCGTGCAAGCCCTCATGCAAGCAAGGCCTCGTGCAAGCCCTTGGGCAAGCAAACCCTTCTGCAAGCCCTCGTGCAAACCCCCGTGCAAGCCCTCGTGCAAACAAGCCCTCGTGCAAGCAAGCCCTTTTGCAAGCCCTTGTGCAATTCCTCATGCAAGCAAGCCCTTGTGCAAACACTCGTGCAAGCCTTTGTGCAAGCAAGCCCTTTGTGCAAGCCATTGTGCAATCCCTCGTGCAATCCCTTGTGCAAGCTCTCACGCAAGCCCTCATGCAAGCAAGGCCTCATGGAAGCCCTTGTGCAGGTGCTCATGCAATCCCTCGTGCAAACCGTTGTGCAAACCCTCGTGCAATCCCTCATGCAAGCCCTCATGCAAGCCCTCGTGCAGGCCATGCAAGCGCGTGCAAGGAGGCGGCCGCCGCGCGCAGCCTCGCGAGCTCGTGCCAGCGCGCCAGGCCGTGCCGGGCAGTGCCCGCGGTGCCAGGCTGCCCTGGAGACGCTGCCGTGCGGGCGGGTGCCGGGGGTGCCCCCTGTGCCAACCCCATACCCCAAACCCATCCCCTACGGCCATGTCAACCCCACACCCATAACTGTGCCTCTAAGCCATGCCCATACCCCACGGCCGTGCCCCCATGCCCTATAGCCAAGTCCCATGCCCATATACCCATACCCTATAGCCCATAGCCATGCCCCATAGCTATAGGACTGCCCACCCGTATGGGTCCCGTACCCTATACCCATACCCTATACCCCATAGCCATGCCCCATAGCTATAGGGCTGCCCACCCGTATGGGTCCCATACCCTATACCCATACCCTATACCCCATAGCCATGCCCCATAGCTATAGGGCTGCCTGCCCGTACGGGTCCCATACCCTATACCCATACCCTATACCCCATAGCCATGCCCCATAGCTATAGGGCTGCCCGCCCGTATGGGTCCCGTACCCTATACCCATACCCTATACCCCATAGCCATGCCCCATAGCTATAGGGCTGCCCGCCCGTACGGGTCCCGTACCCTATACCCATACCCTATACCCCATAGCCATGCCCCATAGCTATAGGACTGCCCGCCCATATGGGTCCCATACCCTA
The DNA here is from genome assembly GCF_059628265.1 of Tinamus guttatus. Classification (NCBI taxonomy): domain Eukaryota; kingdom Metazoa; phylum Chordata; class Aves; order Tinamiformes; family Tinamidae; genus Tinamus; species Tinamus guttatus. The sequence goes on along the minus strand of NW_028288994.1, from coordinate 17,582 downwards.
TACCCCATAGCCATGCCCCATAGCTATAGGGCTGCCCGCCCGTACGGGTCCCGTACCCTATACCCATACCCTATACCCCATAGCCATGCCCCATAGCTATAGGGCTGCCCACCCGTATGGGTCCCATACCCTATACCCATACCCTATACCCCATAGCCATGCCCCATAGCTATAGGGCTGCCCGCCCGTATGGGTCCCATACCCTATACCCATACCCTATACCCCATAGCCATGCCCCATAGCTATAGGGCTGCCCACCCATATGGGTCCCGTACCCTATACCCCATAGCCATGCCCCATAGCTATAGGGCTGCCCACCCATATGGGTCCCATACCCTATACCCATACCCTATACCCCATAGCCATGCCCCATAGCTATAGGGCTGCCCACCCATATGGGTCCCGTACCCTATACCCATACCCTATACCCCATAGCCATGCCCCATAGCTATAGGGCTGCCTGCCCGTACGGGTCCCATACCCTATACTCATACCCATGCCCCATAGCTATAGGGCTGCCCACCCATATGGGTCCCATACCCTATATCCATACCCTATACCCCATAGCCATGCCCCATAGCGATAGGGCTGCCCACCCGTACGGGTCCCATACCCTATACCCATACCCTATACCCCATAGCCATACCCCATAGCTATAGGGCTGCCCAGCCATGTGTGCGCCCATGCAAGGAGGTGCCCACACGTGCACTGTGCAAGGAGGTGCCCGCGGGGCACGCGAACCGGTGCCCGCCGTGCAAACCCGCGCGTGCCCGTGCAAAGCCCTGCGCGCCCCGCACGCCGTGCCCGCCGTGACGCGGGCGCTGCGGGCGCAGGCGCTGCTGTCGCGGGCCGCGCACAGGGTCTGCTCCGTCCTGCCCTGGCTGGCGCGGCCCTGCCGGCGCCTCGTGCGCCGCTACCTGGAGCCCATCGAGGCCGGGCTGGGCCGGGACGCGGCGCCCGCCCGCGTCTGCGCCGCCATCGGCTGGTGCCCGGCGGTGAGCCCGGCCCCGCGCGGGGCCCAGGCGTCCGGGCGGCCGCGCCCGCCCTCGAGGGCCCTTGTGCCCGGCCGTGCCCATCCCGAGGGCTCTCGAGGCCGGGGCTCGGCGGCGCCCAGGAATGCGCCCGCACCCATGGGTGCTGCTGGGGGGGCGGCGGGACGGGGGGGACGGGGACGGGGCGGCCGGGGGGGACAAGGGATGGGGGGGACGGGAATGGGGACAGGGTGGCCATGGGGGACAGGGTATAGGGGGGGACGGGAATAGGGACATGGGGACGTGGGGGACAGGGTATAGGGGATGGGGGGGGGAACAGGAATGGGGACAGGGGGACAGGGTGGCCGTGGGGGACAGGGTATAGGGGATGGGGGGGACGGGAATAGGGACATGGGGACAAGGCGGCCGTGGGGGACAGGGGATGGGGGGCACGGGAATAGGGACATGGGGACAGGGTGGCCATGGGGGACAGGGTATAGGGCATGGGGGGGGCACAGGAATGGGGACATGGGGACAGGGTGGCCGTGGGGGACAGGGTATAGGGGATAGGGGGGACGGGAATGGGGACATGGGGACAGGGTGGCCGTGGGGGACAGGGGATGGGGGGCAGCACGGGAATAGGGACAGGGGGACAGGGTGGCCGTGGGGGACAGGGGATGGGGGGACGGGAATGGGGACATGGGGACGTGGGGGACAGGGTATAGGGGATGGGGGGCACGGGAATAGGGACATGGGGACAGAGTGGTCATGGGGGACAGGGGATAGGGGATGGGGGGCATGGGAATGGGGACATGGGGACAGGGTGGCCATGGGGGACGGGATGGGCGATGGGGGCACAGGAATGGGGACAGGGGGACAGGGTGGCCGTGAGGGACAGGGTATAGGGGATGGGGGCACAGGAATGGGGACAGGGGTACGCGGTGGCCGTGGGGGACAAGGACATGGGGACAGAGGGGGACATGAGGATATGGAGCCCATGGGGAAGGCTGACATGGGGCATAGAGGAAATGGGGGGCATGTGCCCATGTGGGACAGGGACACAGAGCCATAGGGACATGGTGCCCATGGGGGGGTGGGAGCATGGGGACAGTGGGGGGGCTGGGGGCCGCTGCCATGGGGGAAATGGCCCCATGGGGACAAGGACACAGGGGGCACAGGGACACGATGCGCCCGTGTCCCCCCAGCTCAGCCTCTCTTTCCCCCCAGATGCCAGCCAGCTCCAAGGACATCTGAGGGGTCCAGTGTCCCCTCCAACGCTGTCACCCCCACGTTGTCCCCTCAGCACTGTCCCCCCGTGGCCACGGTCCCCACGACGGCCACCCCTTCCCCCCGCTCAATAAAGCTTTGGTATCGCAGGACTGACCTGGTGCCGTCAGTGGGGACACTGGGAGGGGACACCGAGGGGGGCACAGGGACATGGGGACACCGAGGAGCGTGGGGACACTGGGAGGGGACACCGAGGGGGGCACAGGGACATGGGGACACCGAGGAGCATGGGGACATGGGGGGACACAGAGATGGGGGGATGGGGGGCGTGAAGAGCCAGGTCACACGGTGCCCTGCAGGGGTGGCAGCCCAGCCCGGTGTCCCCAGGGCGCTGGCAGGGACCCAGCGGTGGCGGCCACGTCCCCGCCGGGGCTATAAGAGCCCTCGCGCGGGCCGGCCCCGCAGCTGCCGCCATGGCCCTGTCACCGCTGTCCCCAGCGCTGCCACCGCTGCCCGTCCTGCTGCTCGCCCTGCTCTGCGTCCCCACAGGTGGGACCCCCGCGCCGGGGAACCTGCGGCCAGGGGTGCCCATGGCTGGGTGCCCCCCATAGCTCAATACCCCCTATAGCTGGGTGCCCCCTATAGCTGGGTGTCCCCATGGCTCAATGCCCCCCATGGCTGGGTGCCCCCCATAGCTCAATACCCCCTATAGCTGGGTGCCCCCTATAGCTGGGTGTCCCCATGGCTCAATGCCCCCCATGGCTGGGTGCCCCCCATAGCTCAATACCCCCTATAGCTGGGTGCCCCCTATAGCTGGGTGTCCCCATGGCTCAATGCCCCCCATGGCTGGGTGCCCCCCATAGCTCAATACCCCCTATAGCTGGGTGCCCCCTATAGCTGGGTGTCCCCATAGCTCAATACCCCCCATGGCTGGGTGCCCCCCATAGCTCAATACCCCCTATAGCTGGGTGCCCCCCATAGCTGGGTGCCCCCCATAGCTCAATACCCCCCATGGCTGGGTGCCCCCCATAGCTCAATACCCCCTACAGCTGGGTGCCCCCTATAGCTGGGTGCCCCCCATAGCTCAATACCCCCCATGGCTGGGTGCCCCCCATAGCTCAATACCCCCTATAGCTGGGTGCCCCCTATAGCTGGGTGCCCCCCATAGCTCAATACCCCCTATAGCTGGGTGCCCCCCATAGCTCAGTGCCTCCCCCATAGCTGGGTGCCCCCAATAGCTCAATACCCCCCATAGCTGGGTGCCCCCCATAGCTCAATACCCCCTGTAGCTGGGTGCCCCCATGGCTGGGTGCCCCCCATAGCTCAATACCCCCTATAGCTGGGTGCCCCCTATAGCTGGGTGTCCCCATAGCTCAATACCCCCTATAGCTGGGTGCCCCCATGGCTGGGTGCCCCCCATAGCTCAATACCCCCCGTAGCTGGGTGCCCCCCATAGCTCCGTGCCTCCCCCATAGCTGGGTGCCCCCCATAGCTCAATGCCCCCCCCCAGAGTCCAATGCCCCCCCTAGCTGGGTGCCCCCATAGCTGGGTGCCCCCCCCCCATGGCTAGGTGCCCCCATAGCTCTATGTGCCCCCCCATAGCTCAATGCTCCCCATAGCTGGATGCCCCCCCCCGTGGCTGGCTGCCCCCCTCACCCTGACCAAGACGCAGCCCCTTGGGGGGCCCATGGGGCGGGGGTGGGGGGCAGACCCCCGGGTCCCTTCCCGCTGCGGGGAGGGGGGTTTCTCTTGCAGGACCTGGCGGGGGGGTGCCCGGACGCCTGGGCCCGGGGCCCGGGCGGCGGGCGCTGACGCTGGCGCAGGGCTGGGGGCGCCGGGGGGGCGCCCGAGCGGGGAGACGGCGCCGAACTGCGGGGCCGGGGGGCTCTGCCCCACTGCAAAGGTGAGACCCCCCCCGAGGAGTGTCCCCTGCCCCGGGGCTGCCCCCCAGCCTGGGCACTGCCCCCTGCCCGTGCCCTACACCCATACCCATATCCCATATCCTATAGCTGTGCCCTATAGCTATGCCCTATATTTCATACCCTATAGACATGCTCTATATCCCATAGCTGTACCCTCTAGCTATGCCCTATATTTCATACCCTATAGACATGCCGTATACCCCATACCCCATAGCTGTACCCTATAGCCATACCCCACACCCATACCCATACTGCCATGCCCTATAGCCCATACCCATACCATATAACTGAGTCACATACCCCACAGCTGTACCCTATAGTCATACCCTATATCCCATAGCTGTACCCTATAGCTATGCCCTATATTTAATACCCTATAGCCATGCCCTGTATCCCATAGCTGTACCCTATAGCCATGCCCCCATACCCTGTCCCCATACCCTATATTCATGTCCCATACCCCATAGCTGTACCCTATAGCCATGCCCTATTCCCATAGCTGTACCCTATACTCCGTACCCTATAGCCATGCCCGTTGTCCCCTCCTTGCGGGTGTCCCCAAGCCCCGTCCCCGCTGTCCCCGCAGGAGGACACTTGTGCCGACTGCCAGCAGCTCGTCACCCTGCTCGTCCGCATGGCCAACGAGTCGGCCACCAAGGTGCCCGCGGCCGTGTCCCCGCAGTGGCCATGTCCCCATGGTGGCCGTGTCCCCGTGTCCCCACGGTGATGCCATGGCCGTGTCCCCGTGTCCCCGCGGTGACACAGTGGCCATGTCCCCATGGTGGCCGTGTCCCCGTGTCCCCGCGGTGGCTGTGTCCCCGTGTCCCCGTGTCCCCGCGGTGACACGGCGGTGGCGCAGGTGGCCGTGCAGCGCTTCCTGCAGCGGCAGTGCGCGGCGCTGCCCGTGCCCGCCATGGTGGCCCCGTGCCAGCGCCTGCTCCGGGACTCCGCGGGCCTCCTGGCCGCCACCCTCGAGAGCCACCTCGTGAGTGGGGCCCCCGCCGCCCCCCACGCGTGGGGCAGAGCCCGGCCGCGCGCGGCGGGGGGGCCCTCACGGCGTCTCCCCCGCAGAAACCCGGAGCCGTCTGCGCCCGCCTGGACCTGTGCCCGGAACCGCCCGCGCGCGGCGCCCGCCCGCAGGTACCGCCCGGGGCGGCGCGAGGGGCCGGGGCCGCCGCCGGGGGGTCCCGGGTGACCGGCGGGTCCGAGTGAGCGGGGGGTCCGAGTGACCGGCGAGCGCCGCCGGCGGGTCCCGAGTGACCGGGGGGGGTCCCGAGTGACCGGGGGGTCCCGGGTGACCAGGGGGCACCGGGTGACCGGCGGGTCCCGAGCGCCTGGCGGATCCCGGGCTCCCGGGGGGTCCGAGTGACCGGCGGGTGCCGCCCCGGCAGGTCCCGGGCTCCTGGCGGGTCCGGGGTGACCAGCGGGTCCCGGTGACCGGCGGTGCCGCTCCCGGCGGGTCCCGGTTCCCGGCGGGTCCCGGTAACCGGCGGTGCTGCCCCGGCGGGTCCCAGGTGACCGGCGGGTCCCGGTTCCCGGCGGGTCCCGGTGACCGGCGGTGCCGCCCCGCAGGTCCCGGTCCCCCGGCGGTTCCCGTTCCCGCTGCCTTTGCCCCGGTGCTGGCTGTGCCGCTCGCTCGTGACCCGCGCCGAGGCCGCCCTGCCCCGGGACGCGGCGGCGGCGGCGGCCGCCCGGCTCTGCCGCCTCCTGCCCGCGCCCGCCGCCGCCGCCTGCGCGTGCGCGGCCACCGCGCTGCTCGAGGCGCTGCTGGCCCGGGCCACCCCCCGGCTGCTCTGCGGGGTCCTGCTGGGCTGCGGCGCGCGGGTACGGGGACAATGGGGACACGGGGACAATGGGGACAATGGGGACAATGGGGACAATGGGGACACGGGGACAACGGGGACAATGGGGACACGGGGACACCGGGGACACGGGGACAACGGGGACACGGGGACAACGGGGACAATGGGGACACCGGGGACACGGGGACAACGGGGACACCGGGGGATGCAGGGACAATGGGGACACGGGGACAATGGGGACACGGGGACAGCGGGGGACAGGGACACGGGACAATGGGGACACGGGGGACGGGGACAATGGGGACACCGGGGGACAGGGACACCGGGGGACGCGGGGACACGGGACAATGAGGACATGGGGACAGCGGGGCTGCCCCGGGGGACAGGGCTGCGGGTGCCAGGGACACGGCGCACAGCGAGGGACAGAGCGAGGGCACCCACGGGTGTCATGGCCCTAAGGGACAGGGCACAGGGCATCACAGCCCCAAGGGACAGAGCAAGGGCACCCACGGGTGTCACTGCCCCAGGGGACAGGGCATGGGGTGTCACAGCCCCAAGGGACAGAGTGAGGGCGCCCATGGGTGTCACAGCCCCAAGGGATGTGCCATGGGGTGTGACAGCCCCAAGGGACAGGACATGGGGTGTGACAGCCCCAAGAGACAGAGCAAGGACACTCACAGGTGTCACAGCCCCAAGGGACAGGGGACGGGGCATCACGGCCCCGAGGGATGTGCCATGGGGTATGACAGCCCCAAGAGACAGAGCAAGGGCACCCACGGGTGTCACGGCCCAAGGGACAGGGCATGGGGTGTGACAGCCCTAAGGGACAGAGTGAGGGCACCCACGGGGCGTCACGTCCCCAAGGGACAGGGCAAGGGCACCCACGGGTGACACAGCCCAGGGGACAGAGCAAGGCTACCTATGGGCATCACGGCCCCGAGGGATGTGCCATGGGGTGTCACAGCCCTAAGGGACACAGCAAGGACACCCATGGGTGGCACGGCCCCAAGGGACAGGGCACAGGGTGTCACGAGAGACAGACCAAAGCCCCAAAGAGCTGTCACAACGCCGGGGACACATCAGGGCCCCAAGGATGTCACACTCTGGACCTGTCATCGGATGTCACAGCCACAAGAAATGCGCCTTGGTGTCACACGAGCCCGGGGGTGGAGGGGGTGACAAAACATGTCCCAGCCCCAGAGGGCCCTGCCAGCACCAAGGACTGTCCCTCCCCCAGTGGCGTCACAGTCTCGGGCAGGTGCCAGCGCCGCTGAGGTGGCCCTGTCCCTCCAACAGGAGCAGGACCTGGCCAGGCTGTCCCCGGCGGTGGCCCTGTCACTCCAAAAGGAGCTGGATCCTGCTGGGCTGTCCCCGGCGGTGGCCCTGTCCCTCCAACAGGAGCAGGACCCGGCCGGGCTGTCCCCAGCGGTGGCCCTGTCCCCACAACAGGAGCAGGACCCGGCCAGGCTGTCCCTGGCGGTGGCCCTGTCCCCAGGGCAGGAGCAGGACCTGGCCGGGCTGTCCCCGGCGGTGGCCCTGTCCCCCCAACAGGAGCAGGACCTGGCCAGGCTGTCCCCGGCGGTGGCCCTGTCCCCCCAACAGGAGCAGGACCTGGCCAGGCTGTCCCCGGCGGTGGCCCTGTCCCCAGGGCAGGAGCAGGACCCGGCTGAGCTGTCCCCAGCAGTGGCCCTGTCCCCCCAACAGGAGCAGAACCCGGCCGGGCCATCCCCAGCGGTGGCCCTGGGCCCCTGCGCGCTGGGCCCGGCCTATTGGTGTTCGAGCGCGGCGGCCGCGCGGCGCTGCCAGGTGAGTGCCAGGGGCCGGGGCGGCGCGGGGGACGCGGCGGTGACGCCACCGCTGCCGCCGCCACCCCCGCAGGCCGCGCAGCGCTGCCGGGACCACGCGTGGCTCTGAGGGGACGGCGCCAGCTCCGCGGGACGCAAATAAAGCCAGTGCCAACGCGCCGCCTGCGTGTCCCTGCGCCGCGGGCGAGGGCGAGGAGGGAGGCCTTCGTCCCCGGCGCCGCCGCGCTCCCCCCGGCCCTCCCTTCCCCACGGAGGCGACGGAGGCCGGTTCCAAACGGTCCTTTAATGGGGGCGGCGGGTGCGGGCGCCGCGCGGCGCCGCTCAGGCTCCCTGCTGGTTGGTCTCGTCTTCCTCGCGCCGCTTCCAGATCTGCGGGGAGCAGAGGGGGCCGTGGGGCGGCCGTGGGGCGGCCGTGGGGCCGCGGCGGCGCCCGCGGGGCTCACCTGGATGTAGGCCTCGGACAGCGTGATCATCTGCGGCAGGATGTCGGTGACCTGCAGGTCCTGCAGCTCGTACCACTTGCCGGTGCCCTGCGGGGACGGCGGGGTGAGCGCGGCGCTGCGGCGGCGGCGGCGCGGCGCCCGCGGGACACTCACGTGGTGCAGCACGTGGATGCGGTAGGAGCCCTCCGAGGGCTTCCCGTCGTGCACGATGTTGGCCACCAGGTCGTACGTGGTGTGGCGGTGCGCGGCCTGCACCTCCTCCGACAGGTACTCGCGCAGGTCCACGTTGCTGCGGGCGAGGGCGGCGTCACCGCGGTGCCACCCGCGCCCGGGGGGCACGGGGACGGGCGGCGGGGCTCACGTGATGGGGAAGTTGACGATGGTGGGGTTCTTCTCCACGAAGAAGTTGTTCTTGGTGAAGCGCTTGATGCAGAAGATGAGGTAGGGGGGCAGCTTGGTGAGCTGGAAGCGCTTGAGGAAGTTCTCCTTGTAGGTCTTGTACTCCTGGGGACACAGGCACGGGCGGGCGCGCTGGCCTCGGGCGCCGCGCGGGGCCCCGCGGCCGCGCCGGTCTCACCTTCTCGGTGGCGCCGTTGAACTTGGCCAGGATGCTGAAGAGCGGCACCTGCGGGATGATGAGCTGCTCCTTCTCGTCCTTGTAGAGCGGCGCCGTGGGCAGGTCCAGCGTGAGGTACATGAACGTGGACTCCACCATGGTCTCCTGGTACTCGGCGTTGAGCAGCAGCTGCGCCTTCTCCTCGGCCGGCTGCGGGCGGCGGGCTCAGCGCGGGCTCCCGCGTCCCCACCGCGTCCCCCCGCGTCCCCCCGTGTCCCTCCGCGTCCCCCCGTGTCCCCACGCGTCCCCCCACGCGCTCACCAGGTCCGGGTGCGGCAGCTTCTTGGTGAAGATGCGCATGGAGCCCTGGAAGACGTCGGTGACGATGGCTGGGGACACAGGGGACACAGGGGATGACGCGGGGCAGCTCCTGGCTCCCTCCCGCGGCCACCGTGGGGCTGGGAGAGGGGACAGGTGCCACCTGGGGCCACCAGGGCCACACGCAGCCCCCTGGCACTCACTCTTCTTCTTCTTCTTGGTGCCGCCCAGCGCCGAGTGCAGCGCGTTCAGGAACCAGGAGAGGAAGTCGACGCCGTCCCCTGCGGAGGGAGGCGCCGCGTGGGCACGGGCGGCCCCGCGCGCGGCGCCCGCGGCACCCGCGGCGCCCGCTCACCCTGCTTGGTGATCTGGAAGTTCTTCTTGCTGCAGAGCACCACGGCCTGCAGCATCTCGTGGGGCGACACGTGCGCCTTGAAGTTGCGCGGGTTCCAGAGCTTGCGCATGAGCTCCCCGAAGCGCTGCACCAGCAGGAACATGATGTCCCCCGGCGGCCGCTTGATGCTCCGGTAGTTGTCCTCTTCCAGGAAGTAATTCCTCAGCGGCGGCACGTTGGAGAGGGCCTGGGCGCCCACGGGCACCGTGAGCGACGCCGTTTTGCCTCCGCGTCCCCCCCGAGGAGCCCCACCGTACCTGGAGCACGGCGTTGGCGTAGTCGTTGGCCTTGATGTTGTTGAGCCCCACGATGCCCGGCAGGTACGTGGTGCCGTCGTACGCCCGCGACAGCTTGGCCTGCTTGTCCAGGTTGGTGATCTGCTGCTTGGTGAACGTGGGTTTCAGCACGTACTGAGGGAGCCGAGGCGAAAACGGGGTCAACACCGAAGCCAAACGGCCCCAACGCCCCAGACAACAGAGGTGCCACCACCCCCTGCAGACACGTCCCACCAGAATGACTCTAGGGTGAAGACTTGGGAAGCCTTCATCCTTTCTGGGCAGCCCTGCTGCTTTTTAGATAAGCAGGAACCGAGCAGACGCTCTGGGGACCCCTGTGCAGAGCAGCTCGCAAAGCCCAGTGGCCACCAGCATCAATAGCCGCCTTTGGGGACAGCCGAGGGGGTGACAGCAGCCCTTGGGGCCACCAAGCCGCTCTTGGCGGGTCACCAGCAGCCCCAGCGCCGCGCACCGTGATGTCCTCCAGCGAGGAGTCGATGATCTCGTAGTTGTCGGGCAGGCAGTAGAACTTGAGCGTGTGCAGGTTGAGGAAGACGTGGTGGCTGAGCTGCACGCTGTGGATGTAGGCGTGAGACTTGAGCCCCCGGCCTGCGGGCGAGAGGAGACGTCGGGACGGGATGGGATGGGATGGGATGGGATGGGGATTCCCGCCGGGACTCACCCTGGAAGTATTTGCCGCACACGAGGCAGGCGTAGACGTTGATGTGCGACAGCGAGATGGAGCAGAGCTTCTCGAAGTCGAAGTCCAGGACGCTCCTGCGCGGGGAGAGCGTGAGGGCCGCGCGGGGGGCGGCGCCGCTGCCGCTGCCCCCGCCGGGCCCGGCCCCGCTCACTTGTTGATGGTGTCCAGGTAGGGGCAGTGGCGGCTCCGCTGGTCCTCGGGGTCGAAGCGGCCGTACCGCACTGCGGGGGAGGCGCCGCGTGAAGCCCAGGACCCGAAACGGCACAAAACGGTCCCCGCCGTTCGTCACCGCTGCTTGCGGCCTCCCCGAAACGCCCCGGTGCCCCCAGGGGCCGCAGAGGCACCCCCAAAGCAGGACCCCCCACCAGGACCCCCCGGTCACCCCGTGCACCCCCCGGTGCCGCCGCTCTCACCGGTGGGCTCGGGCTCGGGCTCAGAGTCGCCATCGGGCTCGCGCTCGCGCTTGATGCGCACGGGGCCGCCGAGGCCGGGGCCGCTGCCGGCGGCGCTGCCGGGGCCCGCGCCCGGCTCGCGCTTGATACGCGCCGGGTCCACCGGGAGGGGGAGCGACTCCGCCGCCTCCCGCCGCTCCCGCTCGCGGCCGCGCTCCGCCTCCCGCCGCCCCCGCGGCCGCTCCGAGTCGCCCTCGCGGCGGCTCCGCGACGACCCCCGCGACGACGAGGACGAGGAGCCGCCGCCCGCGCCCCGCGGCGGCGCCGCCCGCGCCTCGCGCTCCCGCGCGCGCTCCCGTTTCCCGCGGCTCGACATGGCGCCGCCCACTGCGCCGGCGGGCACGCTGCGCACGCGCAGTGGCGGCGGCGGCGGCACTGCGCACGCGCGGTGGCGGTACTGCGCAGGCGCGGCGGCGGCCCCTCCCCGAGCCGGGAGAACTGCGCGTGCGTACCAGCGCTGCCCCGGCCCGTCCCGCCTTCGTGTCTCCCACTGCGCATGCGCCCTGCCCACATGGACGGGCAACGGTCTCCGCCGCTCCGCTATTGCGCATGCGCAAAAGATCGGCCCGGGGCGAGGGCGGAAGTGGGCGTCGCCTCGGCGCCTGCGCAGTGCGGCGGCTCCCGGCCGTTGGCGGCGCTGCGGCGCATGCGCGCTGGTCCCGGTGCCACCGGCGGGGCTTTTAAAGGGGCAGCGCCCCCGTTTGGGCGGGGCTCGGCGTTTCCGCGGGCACCGGGCGGAGCCGCGGCCGCCCCGCGGCGGGGGGAGGAGGAGGAGGCGGGAGTCCCCGCAGGGCGGCGGGCCGGGGCCGGCGGCGGCGGCCGATGGAGGCGGGCGCGGGCTGGCGCTGCCGCCCGGGCGGGCGGCTCGACATGAGCCACGGCTTCGTGCGCCACATCCGCCGCAACCAGATGGCCAGGTACCGCCGCGGGGCCCCCCCCGCGCGCCCCGGGCCCGCGCGGCGCCGGCGGCGCTGACGGCGCTGCCGCCGCAGGGACGCGTACGAGCGCGCCGTGCGGCAGGCGCGGGGCCGCGCCCGGAAGCGGCACACGGCGGCGCCGCCGCGGCCCCGCCGCCCCGACCAGCAGGTCTACCGGCCCCGCGGCCCCGGTGAGCGGCAGGGCGCCCGGGGGGGCGGGGGGCGGCCCGGGGGGGGCACCCAGGGACACTGGGCTGGGGGGGGCACCGGGGGGCGGCTCGGGGCACGGGGGCGACGGGGCTGGGGGTGGCCCGGGGGCGCCGCTGACGGTGGCAGCAGGGGGGGCATCGCGCAGCCCCGGTGGCGGCGGCGGCGGCACCGGGGACGCCCGGGGGCCCCGGCTCTTCTGCCTCGAGTACGAGGGCGACGACGGGAGCGTCACGGCCGTCATCGTGCACCAGGTGAGCGCGGGGACGGGGACCGGCCGGGGTGTCCCCGAGGCTCCGGGTGCCCCCGAGGGCCGCCCCGGTGTCGCTGACGCCGCCCGCCGCAGGGGGACAGCGCGGAGGAGGTGACGCAGCGCGTGTGCGCCCGGAGCCCGCTGGAGCCGGCGCTGCGCCGCGCGCTGCAGCAGCGCGTGCAGGACGAGCTCAGCAAGCGCCGCGCCGCGCGGGGACGGTGACGGCGACAATAAAGGTGCTGCGGGGTCCCGGCGTGCGGCCCTCCCTGCGGGGGTGGCGCCGCCAGGACACGTCCCCACCGTGTCCCTGCGCTGCCCCCTCCCCAGCAGCGGGGCAGACGCATTTTTAGTGTTTTGGGTTTATTTTCATGCTCGGGGTGGTAACGGCTCTGTCACCCGCCCGGGTGCCAGGCGGTGCCACGGGCGCCCGTGTGACGGTCACCACAGAGCCCCTTGGGTGACGCGCGGCCGCCCTGCAGGAGGTGGCACCAAGGGCGGCCCCGCGCGGTCCTGCAGTGCCACCCAGGGCAGAGGGACACGTGGCTCCTCCGCTGTCCCCGGCGGGGACTCCAGGGAGAGGCGGCAGAGCGGGACCAGGGTCACCTCCTTCCTTGGGTCCTTTGTCATCGCAGAGTGACCCCAGAGCGGGACCCGGTGGCTTCCGATCGTCCCCTCGGAGGGGATCCCACAGGCTCAGTCCTGGCCCCGGTGTCCCCAAGGCGGGTCCCGCTGTCATCGCCGCCCTCCAGAGCGGGTCCCGAGGGCGCCATTGTGGCAGGAGCGGCCCCTGTGGCGCGCGGCGGCCCCGGGGCCGGTCATCGCGGTGGCCCCGGAGCGGCTCCCGGTGCCGTTACCGGCGGGGGCTCAGTCGCCGCCGGGGGTGGCGGGGGGCGCCGGGGGGGCGGCGCTGCCCCCGCGCAGCCACAGCGCCAGCACCACGACGAGGACGAGGACGGCCAGGCCCCCGGCCAGCGCCGCCAGCAGCACCCGGCGCCGCCGCCACCACCCGGCCCGGTGCTTCCGCGCGGCCGCCCGGCCCGTGCGCTGGAACGTCTGGCCCTGCGGACGAGAGGGCAGCGGCTCTGGAGCGGGAGGGTGACCGGGGACACGCGGCCGCCCGGTGCTCTGCGTCCCCGCTGCGGCCAGGGCCACCTTGTCCCCACGGCGGCCGTCCCCGCGTCCCCACCATGGTGCGCAGCTCCTCGGCGCGGCCGTCCAGCTCGCTCAGCTTGCCCTCGCGCTCCAGCGCCCGGTGCACGTTCTGCTGCATGAGCTGCACCACGGCGTCCGCCTCCGCCTGGCACCGCTGCAGCCCTGCCTGGCGCAGCGCGACGGGGCCGCGTGGGGCACCGAGCGCGGCGGGACGCGGGGACAGGGCTGCGGGGGCACGGGGGACTGCGGGCGTGGGGACATTGAGCATGAGGGGACATAGGGACAGGGCTGCTGGGGCACGTGGGACTATGGGCACAGGGGCACCGAGCATGGGGGGAAGCGGGGACAGGGCTGTGTGGGGCACCGGACACGGGGGGACAGAGGGGGACACAGGGACAGGGCTGAGTGGGGACTGTGGGCACGGGGGGGACATGGGGACAGGGCTGCTGGGGCACTGAGCACAGGGGGACACGGGGACAGTGCTGTGTGGGGCACCGGACAGGGGGGACATGGGGACAGGGGGCACACGGGACTGTGGGCACGGGGGGACATGGGGACAGGGCTGCTGGGGCACTGAGCACAGGGACAGGGCTGCGTGGGGCACGGGGGACTGTGGACACGGGGACAGGGCTGCGTGGGGCACATGGGACTGCGGGCACGGGGACATTGAGCACGAGGGGACACAGAGACAGGGCTGCTGGGGCACTGGACATGGGGGGGGACACGGGGACAGGGCTGCGTGGGGCACGTGGGACTGCGGGCATGGGGGCATCGAGCACGAGGAGACAAGGGGACAGGGCTGCTGGGGCACTGGATACAGGGGGGGACATGGGGACAGGGCTGCTGGGGCACGTGGGACTGTGGGCACAGGGGGACACAGGGACAGGGCTGTGTGGGGCATGTGGGACTGCAGGCACGGGGACATTGAGCACAAGGGGACAGAGGGACAGGGCTGCTGGGGCACTGGACATGGGAGGGACATGGGGACAGGGCTGCTGGGGCACCAGACACAAGGGGACACAGGGACAGGGCTGCATGGGGCACATGGGACTGTGGGCGCAGGGGCACCGAGCACAGGAGGACGTGGGGACAGGGCTATATAGGGTACATGGGGACTGTGAGCACAGAGCATATGGGGACAGGGACATACAGGGCACATAGGGTCTGGTTGGACACACACGAGGACAGTGGCAAATGGAGACGGCAGGGATGGGACACGAGGGGATGGGGCTCAGAGCCATATGGGGCACATGGGGACAGGGAGAAATGGGGCCTGTGGGGAGGGGGCACATGGGGACATGGGCAGCTGGGGACTGTGGGGACAAGGCCAGCTGGGCATGGGGGGGTCGTGGGCCCAGGGACATTGGGGTTGGGGGCAGAATGGGACAGGGTCACACAAGGATCATCCGGAGGGGACAAGCTGGCACATGGGGATGGGGACACCTGGGTGCCATGGGGACAGGGACACAGGAACACTCTGGGGCCAAGGTCCAGAGCCCTCTGGGGACATGGGGGGGGACGTGGGGACGGGCCAGCGAGGGCTGCCCACAGGAAGCCCCAAATGGGGAAACAGGCGCCGGGCCCTGGATGTCCCATGAACCAGGACGGTCCCGAGCACCGGCGGGACGGGCTTCAATCCCACCGTGTCCAAACCCACCTCCCAAACCGGCCTCAGTTTCCCCCAAGGTCACCGGGAGGACCCAGACGCTCCCGGGACACCAGAGCCGCCCCGTTTCCTCCGTGACCACGGGCACAACCGGCCCCTGCCGGGCGCAGCCCGGTCCCGGCCGACCGCTCCCCCGCCCCGTCCCGGGAACCGAAAGCGAAAGCGGCGCCGCCGCTTCCCGGTCCTCACCATGGCCGCGACGGGCTGGGACGGCTCCGCGCGCCGCGACGGCCGCGGCCACGGGCAGCGGGACGGGGCGCTCGCGGGGACGGCGGCGGCGGCGGCTCTGCTCGGCCCCGGCCCGCCCGCCCCCGGGGCCTCCCCCGGCAGGAGGGACCCGCCTGGCCCGGCCCCGTTCACCGGGCACGGCGGGGCGGCGGGGAGAGAAATCGCTCCCAATCCGGGCTCCAGGTCAATTAGCCCGGTCCGGGCACCAGGTCAACCCCCTCCGGCCCTGCCCGAATCTGGGCACCAGGTCAACCCCCAAACCAGACACCAGGTCAACCCCCTCCCCCCCCCCCAAACCCAGATACCAGGTCAACCCCCTGCCCAGGCACCCGGTCAACCCCCCCAAACGAGGCACCAGGTCAACCCCGCCCCTGTCCGGGCACCAGGTCAACCCCCCCCCCCCCCCCCCCCCAAAACGAGGCACCAGGTCAACACCCCAACCCAGATACCAGGTCAACCTCGCAGCCTGCTCTGTTCTTTCCTGCTATTCAGGCTCCAGGTCCTACCCCAGAAATGTGGGTGCCCCCCAGCGGGGGACACCCGGGTGCCCCTCACTCTCCTTGGATACAGAGCTCGCTCCCTCCTAGCCCTCTTACCCCTGGTCTTGCCCTCCCAGATGCCCCCCAGGCCTGGAAAAATGGCTTAGCCAGGCCCGGACACCTGCGTCTTTCCCCGAGCCCCACAGAAGAGGGGTGTCCCCCCCCAACAAATCGGTGCCTCTGCCCCAAATCCACGGGTGCCCCCTGCCCAGACACCCAGGTGTCCCCAAACACACAGCAGCACCACCCCCCCCCCCGCGGGTCCCCGCCGCAGGCCCCTGGCACGGTGGCACCGGCGACACACTGTGCCCTTTGTCCCTGCCCGGCGCCAGCCACCCGCCTGGCACCGCTCCCCGCAGGCCGGGCGCCCTGTCCCCGGCGCAGGTGGCACCGCACGCGGCTCGTACGGACTCGCTTTATTGCAAAAGGTGGGGGAGCCGCCACGGGCACCCCCGAAGGCACTGGGGCCGCTGCAGCGCCCCTAGGTGGGGATGACGCCCGTGGCCAGCAGGATGATGAGGATGAGGATGATGACACCCACCAGGCCCAGAATGAGCAGCAGCTTCAGGTTCTTCCACCAGTACCTGCGGGCCACCTTCTGCGACGTCGTCTTGAAGTGCTCCGACTGCGGGCGCAGGCGGCACCGCGCTCAGCGCCCACCCTGGGGACCCTGCACCTCGGGGACCGCCCAGGGACCTGGTGCCACCCTGGGGACCCTGCACCTTCTTGTGCCCACCGCGCGGCTGCGGTTCCACGCTGGGCACCCCTGCCCATGTGCCCCCGGCAGCGCCCCGAGCCCCTCACCGTGGCCTCCAGGTCCTCGGTCTTGTTGCGCAGGTGGTCGAGGTTCTCTCCGCGCGCCAGGATGCGCTCCACGTTCTGCGTCATGATGCTCTTGACGCCCTCCACCTCGCTCTGCAGGTCCCGCACCCGCTCGCTGCCCGCCTGCCGCGGCACCGGGGCTCAGCGGGGCGCCCGGGGTCTGCACCGGGGCTCAGCACCCCGGGATGCTCCACGGACAGCCAGGTGCCCTGTGTGCACCCGCACGGGCCCTGCGGGACCCTATGGGCACCCTGCATGTGCCCCATAGGAACCCTACACAAACCTGGCACTCTCCATGTGCCCCATAGGGACCCTATGGGCACCCTGCATGTGCCCCATGGGGACCCTACACAAACCTGGCACCCTCCATGTGCCCCATAGGGACCCTATAGGGACCCTCCATGTGCCCCATAGGGACCCCACGTGCACCCCACAGCAGTTCCATATGCACCCGGGACCCACCTTGTGCCCCCACAGGGACCCTATGGGCACCCTGACCCCCTCCATGTGCCTCATAGAGACCCTATAGGGACCCTCCATGTGCCCCATAGGGACCCTATGGGCACCCTGCATGTGCCCCATAGGGACCCTACACAAACCTGGCACCCTCCATGTGCCCCATAGGGACCCTATAGGGACCCTCCATGTGCCCCATAGGGACCCTACACACAACCTGGCACCTTCCATGTGCCCCACAGGGACCCTATGGACACCCTGACCCCCTCCATGTGCTCCATAGGGACCCTACAGGGACCCTCCCTGTGCCCCATAGGGACCCCACATGCACCCCGCAGCAGTCCCACACGCACCCAGGACCCCCATTGTGCCCCACAAGGACCCTATGGGCACCCTGACACCCTCCATGTGCCTCACAGAAACCCTATAGGGACCCTCCATGTGCCCCATGGGGACCCTACACACAACCTGGCA